>NC_053022.1:55169845-55184710 GCF_003073215.2 Triticum urartu
CGATGTCTAAAGCTATGGCAAGATATTTGGACGAGCAGATCTAAGTAACGAAATATATGTAAAGCTAATTCAGCAAATAGATTTGAGTGCCAAATTATGGCAGGCTGTTTCAGCAATCAATGAGGCCGAGCACACAGCCATCAAACTATCGAAGGCCATCGCAGCAACAAAGATCAAGTATAAAACGGTGTAGAGCTATTTCACCTAACAGATTGGCTACTAGACCATGGCAATCCATATCACAATAAATATATGGCAGGATATTTTAGCAACTAATCGGCCTTGGCATGCCATCTCAGCTAAGCAGATTGACAGTAAACTACTTCGGCAAATAGTGAGATTAACAGCGTCTATCAGCTAACATTCAGCGCTACACCGACATGAACGGGGCCTCAGTCTAGAATGCACGCACCGTGGGAGAAGCTGACCACCGTGCGTCTCCACACGAACGTCGCTAGCAGTGGCGGCGCTGACCGCCGTGCGCCTCCACAAGAACGTAGCCAGAGGTGGCGGCACGGCTAGAGGA
Organism: Triticum urartu; assembly: GCF_003073215.2. NCBI lineage: Eukaryota > Viridiplantae > Streptophyta > Magnoliopsida > Poales > Poaceae > Triticum > Triticum urartu. The sequence goes on from NC_053022.1 coordinate 55,170,372, forward strand.
CAGCAGTCTACGAGAGCGTACTGTGGGAGAGAGAGGATCGCCAAACCGCGGCACCGACGTATCGGCGCGGCAGGGAGGGCGGCTTTGGCAGAGTGAATGGAGTGTAGGGGGACAGGGGGGAGGGGGGTTTGGGGAATATTATTGGCTAGTTGGACGAAGGGCGGATGAATCGAGTTTGGGGGGAATTTTTGGCTGTGTGGGGGGGGGGGGGGGGATTTTCACGCGGTGGGCGGGGGGAGTTTGGCGCATGGTCAGTTTCTCCAAGTGCAGTCCCATGTGTTAGTGAAGAGGTAAGCCGAAGCGTGTTCTGTTTGCGTGAGCCGTGTGCAGGACCGAACGTGTGTGGGGTGCAATGCGACCGCGACAGGAGTGCTGTGAGTGTACCGCCTTTTTTCCTTTTAAACTAGGTGCTTCGCCCCCTCAAAAAAAATTGTTGCTTCGCGTGATCCATCGATACTACTACTAGTAATCCAGTAATCCCGACTAAAACGGCGCGGCCGGGTCTTTTAGCGTGCGATATGCTGGGAGGTTGGCTTAGTTGGGTTTTTTAGGACGAGTAATGCTACACCTACGTAATCCCAGTTACGTAATTAACGTAATGTGAAATGTGTGAGCTGTTGATTGTATATTGGGGGAGGGAGGGCCCCACCACGATGCAAATCATGGGAGGAGAGAGAGAGGCAATTTACGTTAACCCTTTCATAGGTTCACGTAGATGTAGAAAGATGTGAAATGCGTGAATGTGTAGTGGACGTACTATTGGAGTGCCTAAGATAATTTGTGTATGTATAGACCCTATGTGTTTATTTTACTTCGCATGTTAGATTTGTCTCGGTTCAATAAAAAGCAGAGTTGGTGATGATGGTGTGCCTGTCATCTTGCAATATAGGCCGTCCGATCTATATCTAACGGATAGGAAGGAAACTATGACAATTTACCCGCACTCCTCTCCACATTTGAAGATAAGGCTTTCCCCCGTTCATCCTTTTCTCCCACAAGATCTTGATCTTCTGTGCAACGCACGGGCATCTTGCTAGTACTCCTACAATATGTATATTATTGTGAAAGTTCATATACACCGGCCGAGATTAATGCAAACACGACAGATTTTCATTACATTTCGAACTTTTATAGGACAGAAAAATAAAATAAACCCGAGCCTAAACCTATTCTACGGTGGCGACCGACGTCCTCCATCTGCGATCTCTATGTATGGGGGCGGGGTTCAAGACCCATGAAGTGAAGGTGCGGTCTCCGGCGAGGAAGAGTAGAACACGGGATACGGACCGTCCAGTTGGCACACCATACCCTGCCGCCTCCCATGCCCTACTCATCCTCGGAGGAGTCCCCAACCTCGGAGGTGCCGGACGTTGAACGGCGGCAAGTAGGATGCGTGGCTGACGGTGCTCCCGTCGACGGCCGCCAGCGTGGCCACCGCTTGTGCGGTTGCGTCCGCGTCCGGCTACACCGCTATTGCGTCACGAGAGGCAACTTGAGCGAGGGCGGCGACCTCGAGGTTCATCACCGAAGACAAGCTCTCCTGCAGAGCGTTCGCACTTGCGGCCATGGCGGATGTGGTGCCAGGTAGGAGGACGATGCGCTATGGTGTGGAGGTTAGCTGGGCGTTGCCGCTTTAAGTAGCGCATTCCGGTGAGGCCAAGCGTCCGGGTGCGTCATTAAGTCACCGGAGTTGGTTCCTCAGGCACCAAACCTCTTAACAACGACATACGAACGGACGGCATGAATGCGGGCAGCTGGCGCCGGCTGGGAACGCACCGCGCGACGGCGCGAGGGATGAGGGTTTTGGTGTGCCAGGGTAGTCAGCTGCAGTCATGGCAACGTTGGAGATGCCCTTTGCTCACATGCGATCCTCGCATGTCATCGAAAAAGCAAGATGACCCGGCATGGTCTCAGGTCCAGAGGATGCAGTTGGCTGCGCTACACCACTCCGCGGACGCGTCGCGGTGCCCCGTGCATCCTCGACGAGCCGGGTGTTGGGGTGTGTTTGGATTGTGGCCAAAGTGCACCTTACCAAAATTTTGGTCATGACCCAAAGATTGGTCTTCGTTTGGATGGTTGCCATTTTTTTGGCATGCCAATGAACTCTAGCCAACTCTAGTTCATTTTTCTTGCCAATGTTGGCCAAATCATGGGCAACCAATACCTCAACCAAAATTTTGGTCATGACCCAAAGATTGGTCGATGGTTGCCATTTCTTTGGCATGCCAATGAACTCTAGCCAACTCTAGTTCATTTTTCTTGCCAATGTCGACCAAATCATGGGCAACCAATACCTCAACCAAAATTTTGGCTACCCAATGCTTTGATGGGGCAACCTTGGGCACAAACCAAACATACCGTTGGTCGTGCCACAACACTAACACCACCCAACACTAACAACCTTGGGCACACTGAAACCGACCGTGTCTAGCTACGATATGAGCGTGTCGCTCACCGCGGTCGCCGTGTCCAGAGGCGGTGATGGATCTGTGCCCCGTTGTTGGCCCCAACGACCCACATGAACGGTTGTCGGTGGCGAGGAGGTCGTGGGCTAGCTCCTCCATTGGACTAGTCTGCCCCACATGTCGGTTTCCCTATTTTCCCGGCCATATTCGAGTGTCAATGCTCCGTGTTGCGCATTAGGCCTTTCACTATGTAGGCCAAGCGAGACAACTTATTGTTTTTTTTGAGTCGTTCAAGTATAATCATGTGGCGTTTACTTATTTCTCATTCCTCTCCAACCCTCTTCTCCATCGATCATGTCGCCCTCCAGTCGAGTCCATCCTCCCGCATGCCTCACTTGAACATTCCGCCGAGTATCATGCGCATGTACCAGCCCTAGTCCTCTTTCAATAGATCTCCGGACCTCGAGATTAAATTGAGAGGGAACTAGTGGGGGCACATGATACCTAAGGCGGATTCAAACTTTTGAACCGGTGATCATAGCATCCGCAAATCATATATAAAGGGTATTCAATGTTCGTTTCGTTTTCGAACGTACAATATACTCCCTCCTATCCTTTCTAGTTTACATATAAGTTTTATGTGTAGTCAAAATATCTCTACTTTGATCAAAAAGGTATCAACATTCAACAACGCCCAATCAATATTGTTAGATTCATACGTACTCCTAGATTTGTACTCGAGATGGTTTCCAATTTGACTATTGACAAGATTAATAGTACATTAGATGTATAATGTGAAAATTATATCATTGGAAACTCCTTTCACATACGAATTGGACCGTATGCTTTGTGTAAGTTGCATGTCATATGTTATTACTCTAACATTTGGTCAAAGTTAGCCTCGAAAAACGCATTAGACCCTGTATGCTTTGTGTAAGTTGCATGCGATATATTATTACTCTAACATTTGTGTAAGTTGCATGTCACATATTATTACTCTAACATTTGGTCAAAGTAGTATAGTGGAAGTGGATCCTCTGACGTAGGTATCCCCGCCTTACCCTCCCTTTCGGTCACTTACTGGCGGACCCCATGCTTGCTAGGCCCCGCATGTCAGTTACTCAATGGGTTCGGCCACGTCAGGGGATCCTCATCCATAGTATACTCCCTCTGTTTTTATTTACTCCACATAAAATGGAGGGAGTGGTGGTATAATAAATGACGCGGGCGGGGGAGGGGGAGGGATGTCGGTTTGCTCTCAACTGCGGTCCCACAAGCGAGCAAAAACGCAAGACGAAGCGCGTTCCATTTGGTGAGCGACATGGAGGGTCCAGCATGCCGGGCTGCAACCCGAACGCGACAAGAGCGATGTACAGTCAAAACCGATTGACCGGTCGTCACCGGAACCACTATTCACACCAGACCCTTCGCTGCTCGACCTACGCCAGCCACTGCCCTAAAACCACACCAAATCTCTAGCCCATTCCTCCACCTTTCGATCCCCTAGCCCGCATCAAGCGTCCCCTAGTTCACCGGAAAGCCATGGTGCGCCGCAAGATCACTTACTACAAGATGCTGACGCCGGAGCGCTACGTAGAAATCGCGGCGGCGGTCGGTGCCACAGACCTCCGTTCCCAAGCTCTCTTTGCGGCGGGCCAATCCCCGAGTTCTCTGGAGCCAAGCTACGAGGAGGAGGAAGCCAATCCAATGTTCATGGCAGAGGTCATGGCGTAGAAGGCCCCTGAAGGGTATGAGACGATGGATGTGGACTTCGTGCCGGCGTCCGAGTCCCCCATGGTGTAGGCGGACCAGCGGTGCAGCATGGCGATACTAAAGGATGACCGGGAGGCAGAGGCTCAACTCGATGCGGAGCGCGCGCATGCGGCTGCCATCGAGGCTCTCCTGCAGGCGGAACCGGATATCGTGGATGTGAACCGGGCGGAGGAGGCTCAACTTGAGGCGGAGTGCATGGATGCCACTGCCATCGAGGCCCTCCTGCAGGCGGAACCGGACGTCCTGGACTTGAACCGGGCGGCAGAGGCTCGACTCGACGCAGAGCGCGCGGATGCCGCTCTCATTGATGCCCTCCTGCAGGCGGAACCGCACGTCCTGGACTTGAACCGGGCGGCGGAGGCTCGACTCGACACGGAGCGTGCGGATGCTGCTGCCATCGAGGCCCTCCTGCAGGCAGAACCGGACGTCGTCGACTTGAACCGGGCTGTGCTCTCATCCATGCAGAGCACCCACACGCTCCGCTTGAATGAGTAGCTGGAGGCCGAGGACAACCACCGTGCGGAGACACACGTCGGCAGCGACAGCTGGTTCGCGCCGGCAGCCAAAGACAACGAGGCCGTCTTTTTCCACGAGCAGTGATAGTTTTTCTTTATGTTGTTTTTTTTATGGATCTTTTGCTGTGTAAAAACATATATTTGTTATGCAAGTCGCCTGACTTGTTAGTCTACCATTTCAGGCAGTTGGATGAATATCCTACATCTCTCTCACCCTTCTTTCCTTCTTCCTCCACCTCTTCTTCTTCCCCAACAGGACCACCGCATGGGGCCGTACGGATACTCCCCAACATGCGGTTGGATAAACACTCTCTATGAACAAAAATTATGTGTCAGCGATAGGATGGCTGAGTTTGGTTTATTCACATGCGACAGCACGTGTCAGTGAGGGTGCGTTCCCTTGGTTGGGTTTGCGGCGTGCAGGAGCGACTGTGTGAGGGTGCGGTGCAACCGCGGCGTGCAGGAGTGACCATGTGAGGGTGCGGTGCGACCGCGACAGCCGTGCGCAACTGTACCTCCTTCTCATTTTGAAAACTTTAGGCAAGCTTGGCAAAAATGTGTGGCGAAGTTTGGCAATGCAAGGCCTAGACCCAAACAGGATAAGTACGTACGTACTAGGAGTACTAGTGTTAAAAAAGAAAGGCGGGGTTTTCCTTCGCGGGATTTAATCGATACAAATCCTCGTTTCACGTGTCAATTAATGCGTATTTTTTTCTCCAAAGACCAAAGAGCTAACCATCTCACTCCTCATCGCTTGATTAATGCAGCGCCATGCAAACCAACCTTCTCACTTCCGCATGCATGCATGTCGTCTCTCTCTCCCATGTCCATCTCTCTGCACGCATGCGCCTCTCGCTCTCTCTCCTATTTCTGCATGCAAGCAGCTCTCTCTGCCTTGGGAAGATGTGAAGCACATGGGAAAGAGAGATGGGATTACTGCAGGCACGCATGCGGTGGAAAGGGATGGAGGGCCCGGTTGGAAAGAGTAGTGAAAAAATGCCAATGCGTTGAAGAGCATTGCGGGGAAAACAATTTTCTTAGGCGCAGACAAAAAAGGACCGGAGGGAGTACTACTAGGAGTACTAGTGCGGTGAGATGGTTTCTCAAAGAAGACGATGGAGAAGCGGAGTCAGCGAAGAGTGAAATGATGGTTGCTTTGTCCGTGCTTTTGTGATTTGACACCTCACTGCGTTTGTGATTTGTGATAGAAGGGACAGGGGAGTAGACTATGCTGTTATACTGTACTACATGCGTCCAAGCATGGGAGAAAGAGGAGAGATTTGCATTTTTCTATTCCTTCAATCAATCAATCAGGGAGCTTCGGTTCCATCTTTTTGGCTTTGGCAACACCGTCCACAATGGTGCCCATGATGCCAAAAGCTATTTTCACATTTGGCTACACATTGTGGATGCCCTTAACCGTACCACTTGGTTTTGCTCCTGTGTGCTATCTATACAAATCTCAATTATATTGATCTAAAAAATTATAGAATCAAGATTAGTAAAAAGGAGGTGATTTTGCTGCGCGGATGGCAGGGGAGGTTTCTTATTTGAGCAATGCTACATCCACGTAATGGTTTACGTAAAGTTATGTACTGATGTGATGTGGGACTATTTGATTGGATTAAAGGAGAGGATTAGGCCCACCCCACCTAAAAATCTGCAGGGGCATATATAGATTAGATGGAAAGTATATGTAGCAGCTATGTAGCCCTTTGTAAGTCAAGGATTAGGCTTCTTATTTTCGGAGGACGTTGTCCTCGTGGTTTGCTAACATGCGGTCCCACGTGTCAGTGCTTTACCAAGCCGATCCGCGTCCCACATGAGGCTGAACAGGAACAATAAGAAGCAACACGTGGTTAAGCTGAAGAAGATGAGGGAGAAGCGGATTCAGCAACGAGTGAAATGATGGTTGCTTCGTCCCTCCAACTTAACTAGCGGGAGCAATGTGACGCCTTTTGATCATTTACTACAGTGGCGCCAAGTCTCTCAGTTGGGCTGCTTTCCACCCCTGGGGTGGCCCATGCTCTGCACTGTATTCCAGTATGGCACATGGACCCGGTAGCTTGATGTCCCACATGTCGGCGAAAGGGACTAGAAGATTTATGAAAGCGAGCGCTCCACTCTTACGACGGAGGAGTAGACGACACAACGGCCGAGTGAACTGTCACTTGTACTGTATAGTACTATAGTTTTGCTGTTTCGCACGATCCATCGATACGAAACCCGATTAAACAGGAAAGGGCGGAATTTTTCCCGCGCGGTAGATGATACTGGCCATACATTTCAAAGGCAATTTTAATGTATGCAAACTGTAATAATTATAAGTAACAATGTGATATCTAGTAAAACTAAAAACACATATGATTTATTGTTATAGCGTGTAGTAGTGTTGTATTGCATAGTTGTTAGATTGTAACATGCTGAGAACGTGTAGAGATGTAGTTTTGGAGGGCCTACAGAGAGAAAAGTCGTAATACGATACATCGAAACTTCAGAATAAGCTGATTACGGTCACTATATACGTTTTGCGGTGATTATACGGTCACTTGCTCACAGTTGAGCATCGGATTGCACTCTGTTGACCGGCCAAATAGTCTGCGTGGCGCCATGTTGACTAGTTAAATTGACCACGTTCCTTGTGGGTCCCACCTGTCAGTTCGCATAGGCAAAAGGTCAGATAAACACAAATTTACGCAGGCGCGACAAGGCTCCAACCCGTGCGCGGGAATCACCTGGTTGTGTATGTGTCTGTCAGGGCCTGATGTGTGCGCATGCACGTGTAGGTTGAGCACTTGAGCGTGAGAGTGTGTGTTGGTCGTGTGGTGTACTGGTGTGTGCATGCATGCGTGCGTGTGTGCGTGTGAGTGTTGCGTGCGTGCGTGGCTGCGTGTGTACGTGTGAGTGTTGCGTGCGTGCGTGGGTGCATGTGTTGCGTGGATGCAGTTCGTGTGCATGCGTGCGTGTGTGTATAATCACCACACCAGCTCCTGTGTGTTAAAACAGACGGCTCAGCATACCAATACAAGGCCACCTTGTCCGTTGTGCCCGCGGTCATGACTTCGAACCACCGTCCAAATATTTTTTTGTCGTTTGTTTTCATTCTTACTAGCAAGATGCCCGTGCGTTGCACTGTAACATCAAGATGCATTTGTATGACTTGTTTATCTTGTGAGAGAAAAGGATGAACGAGGGAAGGCCTTATTTGCAAATGTGGAGAGGTGTGTGGGTACCTTTTTGCAAAATTGCCATAGTTTCTTTCCTATCCGTCAGATATAAATCGGACGGCCTATATTGCAGGATGGCAGGCACACCATCATCACCAACTCTGTTTTTTATAAGAGTGTATTTTATGTATTTTATAAGAGTGTAGATGTAGAGTAGATACAAGTCAACAGGTGGGCACGATGGTAGTGAGATAATGTGATGCAACACTAGAGGTGCCACGTGGAGCGTTTAACTGGTCAACTAGTCATGTCATGAGCAAATACAGAGTTGTACGGTGAGCCCGTGACTGCATAATAACCACTAAACATAGATGGTGACCGTAATGAGTGGATTCTGAAGTCCAATGTACGTATCGTGCTTTCGCTTCAAATACAATGATCGTCATTGCATATATCGTGAGAGAAAGATGAAACATGCGTGAATTTTCTGGGGGCTTACTTTTAGAGGACCTGGGGATAGTTTTGTGTGCATACGTGAAAGGGGCGTACAGGGGGTATGCGATGGAGAGAGAAATGCTCTTCGTTTCTCTTTATTATGACTAACTTTGTATATAGTATAAAAATATACAAATTCACAGTGCGGAATAAATATCATTGTGGGCACCATGCAATGCAAATTAGCGTTCGTACTCCTCCATATAACTTTGTAATGTTGTATATATGTAGAAACTCTAAAATAATTTTTTGGCCACACTTTATTCAAAAGGAATGTTGTATGCGAAATAAACGTGAAGAGAGGGCTTTTTAGATCAATGGGGTACGTGATGTAACATGTGTGAATGTGTAGTTGATGCATTTGGCGGGGCCTAGAGAGGTATGTGTGTATTACGTATTTGAGAGAGGCATGGATAGAGGGGCCGACGGGGGGGCGTGGGAGAGATAGCACGAGAAATGAGAGTGGTCTAGAGAGAGACGAATATGACGTCACGACAAGAGATTCCATTCCCTTGAGTGTGTATATGCAAGGGGGGGGAATAGAGGCACCAGGAGAAATTTTCTGTGTGTGTGGTGTTTGTGTTGGTATGTGTGGGTGTGAGAAGATAATGAGACGTGGGGGCAGAGGGTGCGTCACCGCGTGAGGTCCGGTGGGTCGAGGTGAGGCCCTTCATTCGGTTTCGTCCTGCACCACATTGGTCGGCCCATGACGCATTTAGGAAGACCCATTGATGACTAGTCGTACAAGACAAAGATAGCAGAATTGTGAAGGACTCTGTGTCCACTGACAAAGCCGGCTAGGATTTGTAACCCTAGGTTCTCGGACTAAGGTAACCCCTTTATCTCTGATATTACTATTCATCCAACCTAACTTTAAGGGGCATCCTACAGAATGCTCTGCTAGAATCATACTCATCGATTAGGAAGAGAGGTGTGAGACAATGCGTGAGAGACAGGCGTAAAGATAATGTGCGTACATGAGACACGTAGGCAGGTCCATGTATATAGAAAGGGTCGATGAGGATTGTGCGTGTTTATATTTGCAAGAGGAAGAGTGATTTTGATAAAGGTTAGTGAAAACAATTGTAAATGGTTACGAGAGGGAGGGAGGGTTATATCTAGAGCATGTGTGCGAGAAAGACACCGCGGGAGAGAGTGTGTGAGCATGTGTGAGAGACCACTGATGGAGAGTGAAACTACACGTAAAAGACTGCTCTACACATTGATTAAAGATATAAATTGTATCCAAATATTAGGATGGGATCATGATATTTGCAATTCGCGTAAGGAGCGGTCATTGATCCATCAGACATCTAGACTCTATCGAATTTGAGCATGTCTATGTTATTATTCGACACAATTTATCCACATAGTTAGTATTTTAAACTCCAGACAATGCATCGCTCTAGCAATCGAATATAAACGTGAGTATAGTTCATGTTGTGTGTGTAAAGCACATTATACATACGAAAGTTACACAATGGACATTATAAATAGCTACTACCTATGAACTAGCATACATTTGAATTCACTTAAGTGAGGAGGAAGGTCAGTAATTTTACTCCCTCGGTAACTCGGGTCAAGAAAGCTCTTTGTTGGATAGTCTATAATAAACTGACTGGCTGCCTGATATTTGGGTATCTATTGGTTCCCTTTTCTTGTACTGTCTTCTACGGTAACTTATGACGATTTAATGGTTTCCAAGTTAATAGTGGACACAGATATGGTATGATCGTGATGATAGTATGGCAATGTTTCTACCCACCGGAAAACGTTACTCGGTGATATGTGCATTTTCGTATAATCTGTAAGTGGTGGGCAGAGGTTATAGTTCGTCGCCAGTTGATACATTCAGTGTCCACCCCATTTTTCTGAGGGGATACATTGGGTCTCACTTTGCATCTGTACTCGTTTGGACAGATATGACACCCAAACATCTGAATGATATGGGAGCCATATGAAACTGTAGGATGCAACTGGGCGAAGAAGAAACTGGGCTCCTGGCTTGGGAGCTGGTAGTGGAGCCCGTAGTCTTACATCGCAGATTCCATTCTCTCCACCAGATTATAAATCTTGTTGTCTAGTAACAGAAAATGATGAAATGGCGGCGCTATATCTGTGCATGAACTCTATGCTAGTTCCATAGTAGTGCGCACTACCAACAACAGGCCAAATGCAGCACAATTGACGAGCTATATATGAACACTACAGCCGGACTTTAATATAGTTGGTACCTGTTACACCTACGTGTCTACCGGGTCGTATTCTGCTACTCGCCATCGGCCGCTTTAATAGGAACGTGGCATTCCTACTAGGCCCATGAAGAACCTGCTCTTCGTATCTCGAATCGCCTGCAGGCTGTGTGGCTAACCCTGGGCCGTCCAGGAGAGCTTACAAATTCAACTCGTTTAAGGAAAATAATCTCAACATGAAGTCCATTCAATTATTTGAATTCGATATCATGGCATTTGTAAACCATACCTAAATTATGGGGGCACCAATCTTTGCTCTGATTTTGTACATAATAGCATATGTAGTCGTGTACAAAATAGATTCAAATTTAGCTCCTCCATTCCAAAATAATCATAGTTATAGGATTTTCAAGTGTCAAAATTTCAAAAAGAAGCGGATAATTTAATGAGGTTTTCAAACATACAAGGTCAAATATAACGTTGTATATTTAGGTCAATCCTCATAGTTCAAGAGTACTCTAAACGTGAATGCTTGTGTTTCAAAATTTCGAACGAAGCGCCAAAAGAGCCTCTACTCGCCCGAAACCGCGTGAGACCAATGTTTGGTAGTACAAGGAAATTACTTTTCTAATAACTCCGTGAAACCTACCGGCCCGACGTCCAAAGGTCTAAACCGGGGTAGGTTTGTAGCTTCATCTAGACGCCACGCAACCGCATCCGAAAAACATTCATACACAATGGCCGCCTAAGCACACATGCGCGCGGCCGAAATCGCTCCCGCCCACTATTTGGGACACCTGGGATTACCATCCTACCCCCGACCCGCAGTAGGTCCGAAATTTAAGAGGGGGCAAAGTTTGTACTTTCCCCAAATTTCAAACAAGCGCGTCCCATCTTCTGTTCAAAAAAGCCAAAAACAAGCGCGTCCCAGACCGAAACATGGTTCCCCCACCCGTCCCGATTCCCCATTCGTACTCCGTGGCGCCAAAACTACCTCTCCACCAGCCGCGAAACCCCGGCGTCCTCTGTCCGCCACCCCATCCCACCCATCAACCGCCGCCCTCCTCCATCACCCCAGAGCCGATACCCCGACGTCGTCGTCCACCGCAACCTCAACCGCAATGCCCTCCACGGCTAGTAGTTGAAGCCGAGGCCGAGCCGTCCGTACCCGAGCCAGTTCAACCACGCTATCCTGCGCCTCACCGCTGCCGTTCCAACTTCGCCACCCTCCACCGCACCGGAGATGTTCCTACTATGCCGTCCTTCGCCGCCTCGGATCTGCTTCCCCTCCGCTGACATACGGTGACGGCAACACAGTCAACAATTTGGCCATGGGTTCGTCCAAGCCTGCACCCTCCAGAACATCGGTTTCCCCGGTAAAAAGAAGAAATCGGCGCGACATGTGGAGGTGACCACACCGGCAACCGAAAAAGGTACTCCTCTTCCCTTATTCGTGCAAATCTTACGTCTCTGCTTGCACGGTATTCATCCCACAGAAGACACTAGTTGACCGCTTCTTCTTGATACTAGATGTTCCTAGTAACTCGCGATGCACAAGGTTTCTCCTCATATACTATTTCACCTTAGCTAGAGGTCGTCGCCCCCTGAATTTCAATTTCTGGCCAGTTGATTCCCAATTAACGGAAGCATTCCCCGGTGTAACAGGCGCTAGTACGCCTATTACGCCGGGGAAGCAGCGCCTTGGTGTTTATCTTAGGGGCGTGTGCGGCCTAGAGCTACTGGCGCCCGATCTGGAGGTCGGCCGGGATTAAAGGGATGGCCTGGGGGCGCTGCCAAGCACGGCGGTGGTGTGAGGTCGATGGGAGGGCGGGGCGGCGGAGGCAGGGGTCTGGGCCGGTGGTCGCTGGCGGTTCGAGAAAGATCGTCAACAGTGACTGGCGGGAGGTAGACGAAGGCCATCTGCCCGTTCCTTATAGATCGGACGGTTCATTAAAAAAATCGACTGACCTATTTATTTTCAGTCGACTGTTATCTTAGATATGACCACATGTGGTGGTGTGCTGGAGGAGTACCTGCATTTCCTGTGCTCATATATTACAAAATCATACGGAGTAGAATCTAATTTTGTTTGCCATGCAATGTTGTAGAGCTATCATATGTCTCCTGTCATTTATTTTTCAGCCACCTGCTATCTGCTACTTTTACAGTGCACTAGTTCTGCACACACTGCACCCTTACTCTCACTATTGTGTTTTTATGCAAGGGTATTTTAGACTCTGCTGCCATAAGAGAAGCCAAAAAGAAAAGAGAGAAGTTGCTCTAGCTTCGTATGTGGGTAGGCAAGACACGTTACAACGCTATAAAGGGTGAAGTGTCAGCAAATGGAGACGGTAAACGTAGCTCTGGAGTTGATGACCTCGCTCGCAATGAACCACCATCCCAGGTGCTTGCTTTAACTTCGAAGTGTCATATGTGGTTGCATGTTCCATATGGTGTCTAGCTTGTATTCTAAAGGCCGAAGTCTGTAAGATAAGGAAAGATATGTTTTTTACATGAACCACCATCCCGTGAGCACCAGAAGACAAATAGCTAGTCAGGGCACTGGCCGAGCCAGTGACAAGCCCAGCAAAGATAGGCATCACCTAGAAGCCAACTAAAAAGCTGCGATGGTGGTGAAGCAGCCCGCCTCCCACCAGGATCTCAGGTCCTAGATGATCATGCTCACCACTCCAGCCGGATGTCTAGCTTGTATTGCTTCCAATTTGGTTAAATTGCATCTTCTTAGCTTACACATTCTTCCTTTGAATATGACATGCCTTTCTGTTTTTGGTACATACTAGTACATCTGTGTATTAACCATGTTCTTACATCAAACTAATGTTCTTGTGTATCCCTCATCATCACTTATGATGAGGAAGGTAGGAAAGGGGACTACTCCTCATTTAAAGAATGCAGCGTCAGCCTCCCGACATGATTCTCAAGAAACAGAAATGCTAGATGAAGATAGTGAACGTAGCTCTGTAGTTGATTACATCATTTCCCCTACACTAGCATCGCAGGTTCTTGCTCTAACTTGGCAGCATGATATATGGTTGCATGTTGCATATGGTGTCTAGATTGTAATTCTTCCAATCTGGTTAAACTGCATGTGCTAGTCTGCTTAGCTTAAACATTATACCTGTTAATGTGACATGCCTTCCTCTATTTAGTACATAGTACATCTGTCAATTAAGCATGTCCTTACATAAAACTATTGTTTTTTTGTATCCCGCATCTATCAACATGACGAGACACCTTTAGTATATGTAGTGCGATACTAGTTGCATCTTTCATATGATTTATAGCATGCGCTGCTTCTAATTTGTTGAAATTCCATTTATGATGGGACGCTTTTAACTTGGTAGAGTCATATTGTTTGCATCTTTCATGTGGTGTGTAGCTTGCATTGCTTCTTATTTGCTGGAATGGTTTCTGCTTAGTTTACACAAACGGTTGTGAACATGCCATGCCGTCTTGTTTTTTGTACATATTCCATCCTGGTATCATGTGTTTGCCTTACATCAAAGTAGTGATTGTTAGTATCATGCATGAATGAGTTCTGAAAGAGAAAATTTTATTGCTTTTTCTTGTCGGTTTTACTTGACAATTCAAAATCAATAAAGCGGAAGGAAGTTAGCAAGGCAGCGGATAAAGGTGCTCCTTCCGAACGGAGGGCCTCTACAGTTTCTACTCCTCCACACCCCCAAGAACATTTCCAAGACAACACATGCATAGACACTCAACAAAGCTGTGTTTATGATGAGCACGTCTCCCCTAGTGCAGCATCACGTG
>NC_053022.1:55185710-55196747 GCF_003073215.2 Triticum urartu
CCAACCTGTCATACAGCCAAAGGCAGGTGCAGTAGAGGGGCGAGGAGTAGATGGCCAACACGCACGTGAATTCAACGCAGTCTGCACTTCTCATATAAAGGCTCCCGCCAGTCCAATCTACGAAATCCTACGCACCTACGCACCCAAGGGCAAGAGTGATCACTCCAATCGCAAGATCAGTTGACTAGAAGCTAGACCCATGGAGGCGATGAGCGCGAGCATCAGCCGGCTGTGCCAGATGGTCCATGACGCCGGCCTGCGGCCCGGCACCGAGGAACGTCTCCAGGTAGTGCTTGAGGCCGCCAGGGGAGGGGCCGCTTGGACGACAGCTTCGTCTCCTTGTTCGACGAGGTCCTCGTCGGCTTCCTCGACAAGTTCACCATCGTCAAGAAGCTCGCGGACGACCTTGACGTACGCCTCCAGCCCACGCGCCCAGGCTCTGCGATGCCTGCCACCCTCAACGGCCTCTATGGTGACAACCTCTTCGACGCACTGGTGGCCCTGCGACTGCCGCCGTCGTGCCGGAGAATGTCCACCTCGAGGTCGCGCTCGCCGCGCAGCGCCTGGCGCAGCAAGACACCATCGACATAATCACCCATGTCTACGCGCAAATCGTCCACAAGGACTACTACATGCAAGAGGAGGACGATAGGACGCTGGCCTTCTTGGACCGCAGGGCAACCTTGGACGGCATTGTTCAGAAGCACGTTGAGCTTGCCGCCAACGCCGCTGCTCCTCACACGTCGGTTGGTGACCCGGTGCACTAGGGCGTGAGGATGTCGTTGATGGATCCATATGTATCTTTATCTTTCCGTCAAATCCATGTAGTAGTATATGGTACTACTAGTAATTATCTTACCTTTCGCATCAACTTCATAATTTTCCTACGTACTCCATGCATGAACCGCGCCAGAACCAAACTTCTCATTACTCTAGGGAAAATCGTTATTTCTATCTATCGGTCGCGCCATGGAGCAGAACCAAATTTTACAAGTTACAAGTTCAAAAGGAAAAGCCTGCCGTGTTCGCGTCGCACCCCCACACGGTTGGTCCGGCACGCCGCTCAAGGGAATGCTGTGTTGTTGCATTTTCACTTACAAGTGGGACCGCAGTTGAGCAAACCGACTATCGGCAAACCCCCACCCCGCCCACCGCGATGGCTGAGAAAACAGGAGGGAGAAGAGATGGTTGTAGCATGGACTCCAAGAAAATTGGTGTCGGATGGGACTCGTGTGGGTGGCGTGTGCCGTACTGCTAGACATGAATGCTAGTTATGGCCCATGCCACCCCACTATATCGAGGTGCTGGTTACGTAGAACAAATTTCCTGGAGTTCCGTGCTCAGCCCTCCTCTATCTCTCTTCTCAGCCAGCCAGCAGACGCACGGAGCCCATCGTCTGTTTGCTCATATGCGGTCCCACATGTCAGTGAAAACGCAAGAGGACCCACTGAACCTGCACATCTTTCACCTCGACGTGCTGGTGATGAAAAACAAATCCAATAAAGATCTTCGGTGGCCGCTTTTGGAGTTACTCAAGAGTAGTAAGATTCTATTTACAGTTTAACCCAAGATGCACATCATGTGGCTTCAACTACCACTCTATTTTCTTGCATGACATGACCTGGATGCTGGATGTCCCACGTGTCGGCAAAAGGAGGAAGAACTCGACCAAATCTTCGGTTGTGCTCTCGGATTAGACTAGTTGTGCTAACTTAAAATTTTATTGTGTAGAATGGATGCAAGTTTTGGTATTGGGAAGAAGAGTACAACGATATATTGATAGAGCGCAATTTAGTAGATGTTCTAGCACTTTTAGCTAGCATAGAGGCTAGAGATGAGACTAGTGCACTTGTTGATAGAATAGAGGCTAGACACGTCTACTTCTTTACACTCGAAGAAGAAAGAAGCACGCAATCGAGCCTCCGCAGATCAACAATGAATGCATCGAGAAGGCACTAATCCAACTTACAGGAGCAGTTATGGAAGTTGGATATCTTCTAAAATGTATTCTTGTGGTTCTTGTTTTTCTAGTCAAAATTTTGGTGATGTATTTCCATGTACCAAAAAATCAATGATGAAAAAAAGATATGTGTTTGCAAAGAAAAATGTACGCGGCGGATGCGTCCGCGCGTTCGGCGCACGGCCACCGCATCCGAGAAATGGCCCGGACACGACCCCATTGCCCTACCCAAATGGACAGAATCCGGGCAAAATGGGTCCGTTTGGGGTCGTGCGTTGGAGTTGGCCTTACAAGTGGGACCGCAGTTGAGGAAACCGACTATCGGCAAACCCCCACCTCGCCCGCCGCGCGATGGCTGAGTTAGAGAAACGACGAGGTTGAAGAGATTGCTGTAGCACGGACTCCAACAAATATGGTGTCAGATGGAAGTCGTGCTGGTGGCGTGTGCCGTACTCCTGGACGTGAATGCTTGTTCTGGCCCATGCCACCCTACTACTCCTACTACTTATAGTAGTAGTATCGAGGATTCGAGGTGCTGGTTACGTACAGCGAACACATTAACATATGGCCCACCTCACACTGTGGCCAAATTTCCTGGAGTCTATGCTAGGTACAATTATGTATTCAGAAAATATATTTTTGCCTCGTCGCAGCACCCACTCAGAGAAGCGACTCGAAAGCCATTCATAAATTTAGTAAGTTTATCACAGGCATATCATTTTATTACATACAACAGGTCATCAACCCACAACGACAACGAGGATACATTATAAATACTAAAGTTTTCATCACACAACAAATAACAAGCAATGAAATGAACTTCAACTCAACCAATCCTCGGTTGAAACGCTTGCTTTGAACCACAAGTGATTCTCTGGGAATGGCCAGCTACTGTCAATCTCGAGACCAACGCAGGACTGATCATCCAGGCTGAAGCGACCTACTATATCACGACCAGGGTAGGGAACCACCGCAATGTCCGACATATAGATACAAGTTGCTTCTCATAAATGGTAGTAACGTTGTGTCAACAGCAGTTGGATCGCCTTTCACCATCATTGGATAGTTTTGTCCAAGGAAGAGCGAGTTTTCTCCAAGACTATCAATACTGTACCAGGGAGAAGGTGTTGGCGCTAGCACATAGTATCCATCCCGAATACCATGCAACGGGTGTTGGAATAGGTCCGGAGAGTGCGACCATGGGAGACACCTGCTTCCTTAGTAGTAACATCAGCAGTGGGCTGTATACAGACAAGAAGAGTGATCCATCAGGAATTACCAGGCGCCACTGAGTATATCGGCCCTCCTCGTCCTCATCTCCCCCTTGGTTATAATTTTCAAGTATAGGTGGTGGAATGTCCACAGGACCTTGGAAACACAAGAAGAAGGTTAATTAGTAGAGAAGGGAAACTTGCTAACTCGCATGCATGTGGATGAAACAATTATAATTACGGTGGAAGACAAACGTACCGAAACTACGAGGATCCCATGCAAAAACAGTGCCACGAGTGGTGGCAGCAAACACAAGACCCTCGTATTCAATTGCATCACAGTACACATCCGTGTATAGAAACTGATTTTTGAGCAATATCCATCAGTCGAACCACAGAGGACGGCAACAAACTTGTCGAAGATAGCAACAACTTGATAGTTCTTGTAATTCCAAGAGCGGTTGGGAACTCGAAGAAATTGCTATCTTCCGTAGACGACAGTCACCATGATCATATTTGAACATACGTAGATCATCTGTGTGCTCAACCTCAGGGCACTCGGAGATTTTTGGAAGTGGAATCCGCTGACGAGTGTACACATTCACAAGGTCCCATTCACAATTGTACCCAATATAAACAACCCAATCTCCATTTGCGCTTGCGTAAGCCTTGCCCTCAAGCGATGGCATCTTAACATCATACGTATCATTATCAAGCGGCATCAACTTGCACAAGGCGAGGCTTCCCTCGTCCCCGCGCCAGTCAGCAGGGTCATGGCAAAGAAGATAGGAGATATCAAACCGCACCTGGACCCTTAGGTTCCTTGTAATTATGTTATTAGTTGAGTCGAGAATGATCTTGAACGAACCTGCCATGCTAGCCGAGGTGATGACGTCGCACCGATCAATGAGTTCCCCCAGTACGTCATCTTTCAGATCGGGGCAAGAATAATGGGGGCGTCTCCGGCTTGTTCCCTCCATGGAGAAGACGATCGAACAATGGCAGAAGGAAGAGTGAAGGCAAATGGAGGAGGGAGGAAGAGCATGCGACAGCAGTTCCAAATCGAGAGGGAAAGGCGAAGAGTTGGTGGACGGTTGCCAGTTTGCCATGGTACACGAAGAGGCGTCCCGGCCTACACGTCCTTTCGGAAATTTTACAAAAGGACTCGCCATCGTCTCACTGACATGTTGGAACGGGACCACATGTCAACGAAACATGGTGTATAATTTCTCGTGCAAAATGTGATCTGGCCGCGTTGGCCCGAGGTGCCGCATTAGTTATCGACCTTTATTTTTTTTAACATACAATCTGAGTGGATAGCTCCTGTGGTTATCACACGTGAGCGGATATAGGTGGGCTAGGTGGGCATGCGGCAACAATCTAAGTGCTAAAAGAGTTGATCTCGACAAAAGAGTTGATCCCATGCTTGGTTTTGTTTGGATTTTCCAACTATGACCATTGGATAGAGTGAATCAATGGCTTACGTTCAAAGTTATTCTCATAGTACTATAGAATGGTATAGGAACATGGAGAGATTTGGTTGATTTTATATCGCTGAATAATATAAAATATTATGAGTGCAGATGCTCCACCCCGAGGTTTGTAGCTCCTTATCGGTCGTCGGGAATCTATGTTCTTCCACTCTTTCGTTTAAGACATGAGCTTTGTTCATCCTGTTGGCGGCACGCGGGACATCTATATGCCTCCATTTTACAAAATCATACTATATGCCTCCATGACACGCGGGACATCTAGCATCAAGGTGGCGTGTCATGCAAGAAAATGGA
Organism: Triticum urartu; assembly: GCF_003073215.2. NCBI lineage: Eukaryota > Viridiplantae > Streptophyta > Magnoliopsida > Poales > Poaceae > Triticum > Triticum urartu. The sequence goes on from NC_053022.1 coordinate 55,190,669, forward strand.
GATATGTAGTGCGTAAGTGAGTCGTGCACTTCGATGGAACCTAGTACTACACAATATTTTTTCTCCTCGATGGCACGTGAATAGTGCACGTACTCAATGACATAGCACGAGATGGTAGCCATGGACATGGTCGGCCTTTTTTGAAGAGAGTACTAATAAATAACTTTGATGTGTCCCGTCAACTCGCAGAATGACGAGAAGGTTGATTACTACGCCTTCTCCCTCACCAACGCGTGCGCAGTGGCTCACAGCACGAGGAGAAACTTTTGCTTACAAGCGGTGGACGTGCAGCAGTTCATTTGGTGTCAGATTGCCAGAAGTAGTACCATCATTATTGTTCGACTTCCGGAAGAGGAGAAGAGCCAAGCGCAAGGTCACCTACTAACCTAGTACAGTACTACTATAGCCAAAGCTGGTCCACCTTTTTAGAGCATGGTTAATTAATATAGGCGGCTCTTGCAGCGGCACATCATTTAGAGCAAGTACTCTCTTCATAGGATCAAAGGAAGTGAAACAAAAGTTGGAGTGGATGCTAGATTGCCAATTAAAACATGATTACATAGGAAAAATACTATAGCATTCTATCCTATGAATCAAACGACCAATGTAGGAAAATTATGAGGGGGGTCTCTCCAACAGTGTTCCTCGGCTCGCACCTAGCATCACGGTGGTCGAACTTGGAGTCATTCATCTGGTACATGCGGCATCTCAGATCTGGTACTCCAATATTAGGTTGGCTCTATGTGATGTGGCAACTTCATATACTTACCGGATGCTGGCTATACTACTACGGTACTCACACTCCAAGAAGTGACTCGAAAACCATTCATAAATTGAGTCTATGACACGCATTTGCAAATGTACCATTCATTACATACAACAAGTCATCAACACACAACGACAACGATGATACATGTTGGATTATAGATTATTTCCAACAAAACATTCTAGTAAATACTGAAGTTTTCATCACACAACAAATAACAAGCAATGAAATGAACTTCAACTCAACCAATCCTCGGCGTTGGAAACGCTTGCTTTGAACCATAGGTGCTCTGGGAAGGGCCAGCTATTGTCAATATCGAGAGCAACGCAGGACTGATCATCCAGGCTGAAGCGCATATATCAGGACCAGGGTAGGGAACCACCGCAATGTCCGAGGTATAGATACAGTTGCTTCTCATAAATGGTAGTAACGTTGTGTCAACAATAAGCTGGATCGCCTTTCACCATCATTGGATAGTTTTGTCCAAGGAAGAGCGAGTTTTCTCCAAGACTATCAATACTATACCAGGGAGAAGGTGTTGGCGCTAGCACACTAGTATCCATCCCGAATACCCTGCAACGGGTGTTGGAATAGGTCCGGAGAGGGCGACCATGGGAGAGAACACCTTCTACCTCAGTAGTAATAATCACAGTGCACTGTATACAGACAAGAAGAGGTGATCCATCGGAATTAGTTGCCAGGCGCCACTGAGTATATAAGTTCTGCTCGTCCTCATGCTCGTGATCATCACCATTCGTCATCTCCCCCTTGGTTATAAAATTTTTCAAGTATAGGTGGTGGAATGTTCACAGGACCTTGGAAACACAAGAAGGTTAATTAGTAAAGGGAAACTTGCTAACCCGCATGCATGTGGATGAAACAATTATAATTGGTGGAAGACAAACGTACCGAAACTACGAGGATCCCATGCAAAAACAGTGCCACGAGTGGTGGCAGCAAACACAAGATCCTCATTCAATTGCATCACAGTACTCATCCATGTACAGAAACTGAATTTTTGAGCAATATCCATGGACGAACGTGGAATCAGTAAGGAAGGCAACAAGCTTGTCGAAGATAGCAACAACTTGATAGTTCTTGTAATTCCAAGAGTGGTTGGGAACTCGACAAATTGCTATCTTCCGTAGACGACAGTCACCATGATCGTATTTGAACGTACGTAGATCATCTGTGTGCTCAACCTCAGGGCACTCTGAGATTTTTGGAAGTGGAATCCGCTGACGAGTGTACACATTCACAAGTTCCCACTCGCAATTGTACCCAATATAAACAACCCAATCTCCATTTGCGCCAGCCCAGGCCTTACCCTGAAGCGATGGCATCTTGACATCACACGTATCGTTATCAAGCGGCATCAACTTGCACAAGGCGAGGCCTCCGTCGTCCGCGCCCATGCGAACAGGCTTATAGCGAAGAAGATAAGGGAGATCAAACCGCTCCTGGACCCTTGGGTTCCTTGTAATGATGTTATTAGTTGAGTCGAGAATGGTCTTGAACGAACCTGCCATGCTAGCCGAGGTGATGACGTCGCACCGATCAATGAGTTCCCCCACCACGTCATCTTTCAGATCGGGGCAAGAATAACGGGGTCGTTTCCGTTGTTCCCTCCATGGAGAAGACGATCGAACAATGGCAGAAGGAAGGGTGAAGGCAAATGGAGGAGGGAGGAAGAGCGTGCGACAGCAGTTCCAAATCGAGAGGGAAAGGCGAAGAGTCGGTGGACGGTTGCTAGTTTGCCACGGTACATGAAGAGGCGCCCCGGCCTACACGTCTTTCGGAAATTGTACAAAAGGACTTCGTCGTCTCACTGACATGTTGGAACGGGACCACATGTCAACGAAACATGGTGTGTAATTTCTCGTGCAAAATGCGATCTGGCCGCGTTGGCCCGAAGTGCGTATTATTTATCGATTTATTTTTTTAATGGCGTGCCGTTCAGTTTTGAAGCACGACTAACTGGTACTGTTTGCAGAGAAAATATAAACTACTCTACCACTACTCCACCTCTAGTACTAGTAGTATAAAAAAGATATATAGGCTGGAGCTTCAGAGCTTTCTTGCTAAGGGCTGCCCACTTGCTTCTCACACTATCACCCTCTCTCCAGATCTAAAAAAGATGGCCTCTCTCTCCCTCCTCACCGGTGGTCACAGATCCCGGGGAAGAAAAGGACGTGCAGCGTTGACGCACTCGTCATCGGCGAGCGAGGTCACGCACTGACGACAAGGCGTCCTCTCAGACCTAGCGCCCGCGCGGATGGCCTTCCCCAAGCTCGCTGCCGTAGTGCGTGCGGAGGACGATGACCACGAGCGAAGCCACTTCCCGCCGACCCTCAGGTATGCTACCTCTTTTCGAACCATACCCTTGTTCTATTGCCCCATCTGCCACGTCGCTGCATGTGGATCTTTTTCCACTCCACCATCTTCCCAATTTGCTATCCTCTGCTCTGCTGGCCACGCAGACAAAAACCTTAATTTGCACTATTAAAGGAAACCCTACTTCATGCAGACTAATCCATGTCTGGGTTGAATAAGGAAAGGAAGGGAGACTGTACTGTCCAAGAGAGTAGGCATCGAACCCGCATCTAGGTTGAAAAGGGGAAAATCAGTAGCTAAGGAACGAGTCTCGTGTCTCTTGGTTGAAGAAGGGTAGAAAGGCATGACAACGCAATAGAGAATGACCAGGTCGATCGGTTTGTTGTCCTCGCATAGGAAAAAGGTGGCTAAAGAGAACAAAAATGGGACGTAATCCACATATGCTGCCTGGATATTTGTTGCTCTGGGCAACCATACCTCCCTCACCACTCTATGCGTCCGTGGAGGTACATCGTACTGGTGCGCCCACTGTCCGAATGGGCCTCCCATGCTCTTATTGTCACTTTTTTGCTATTAGTATAACGCCAGCAGTCAAGTCAAGCAATGCTACTGCTAAAGTGATGCCACATTTAACTAATGCCGCACTCAGTCTAATGCCACCGATAAATTTAAGCAATGCCATTTAATGTCACTGGATTATTTCAGGGTTAGCTGTTGATTGTGGATGTATTAAAGATTTTTCAGCTAAGGCATTCTAATGCTGTTGCACAGCCAGTATACCAACGATGAAACTTGTTACTACCTTCAGATTTTTGCACTGTTAATGCTTATAGATTACATACCTCACTTTCATGAGATAAGTTAATTTTTTTGTACAGTGTCACCAAAATGCCAAGGCGCTGATGTCATTTTATTTTGGTTAAACTGCACAGACAATTATGAAGACAAGAGGAAAGGTCAAGAGTGGGCACCTCCTCCTCCGGCTGTTCTCTTGATTCGTTCGATCAAGTTTTTATGTTTGATCGATTATCAAGATTGGGATAGCAATTTTTAAGGTCCCCCCGAGTTCGTAATAGATGGCCTCCCGCGCCACTGGTTTGCAATTTTTTATACTGTCATTAGTTAATAATGCTAGTTACCTTCAGACTTTTGTATTTGGTTTAATGCTCATGCACAGCTAGTATACCAATGCTGAAACTTGTTACCTTTACATTTTGTATTGTTAATTCTTATAGAAATCTTCCAGTGCTAGAGTTTATTGAAATCTGTTCAGTAAAACCATTGTACTGTACCCTGTAATAAAACTAACTACTCTACTGTTGCACTAGCCACTGGATTAGTGTATATTTGTAGTATTCGAATGGTGTTGCATTAGCGTATGGACATAAATAAAGTGTGGCAAGCTTTCCCAGATATGTGCTCAAGAAAACTACTACCTGTTTTTCTAAATACTAGACGTTTGGGTACTTTAAATTGAACCGCGAAAACGTCTTATATTAAGGAACAAAGGGTGTAGAGTTCACTCAAATTATCCCGGTAAAGCTAGTCACACCTTTGTTAAAATTAATGTTCATTATGTTATCGGAGGAGGTCTGTATGTTTGTCTCTAATGCCTGTCGACTACATACCTGACATCATGATGTAATGTTAAGTCATTTCCTTTTGTACAGTGTCACTGAATTGTCAAGGCGGTGATGGCATTTTATTTTAGTTGAACTGCACAAAATATGCTTAAAAGAAGAGGAAAGGTCAGGAATCGATCATTCTTTCAGAAAGAACTATATATGCCTTTCTGACATCAGCCGTTGTTGCCTTATTTATTCCTTCAAACAGGTGGTTAGAAACAGTCTTGCTACCTTTTCCCATTAAGAAATTGGAATGCTTATATTTGTGAGTCTATGCTTCAACTAGTGCCACTTTTATAGTAATCACACTTTCAATATCTATGCAAACAGGGATGCTCGATTTTAGTGGAACTGCACAAAAAGTCCAATGGTTCAACATTAGGAGCATGTTTTCTTCCAAACCTTTATATCCAATTGGTGGCACTATGAGCTGTTCATTACGAAGGTACATGGTTTGCTACTATCTTGCTACTCTTTTTGTACTGTCATTAGATAGTAATACTAGTGGTTTGCATGTGAATTTATTGGCAGGGTGGACCTACATTGGAGGTGCAGGACATGATTCAATGATTGGATGCTCAATTTCGGTTGTATCGATTTCACCTCTTCCATCACTGCGAACATGGATATCCTTGGTCTGATGAAGAATAGGCGCTATATTTCTGCTCTGAATCAATTCAGTATGAAATTGTCCAGGGCAAAACATGACTGTATCAAATTGTCCAGTGCAAAACATGACAGATGCTAAGCGGAAGAGACATGTTTAAACCGAAAATACAAGGTGGGGTATATGTTTACTAGCTGCTTGATATTTGTGCAGACAGAGATGTCTGCCCATTGCTATTTGGCAAACACACAAAGTGACCGCAATTTTGGTTGAACTGCACAAGAGAATAGTATAGTCACTGCATGCAGTGCCATTTGAAAATAGACATAGAAAGATTGGATAGTCACTTCATGGACTGCAGAAAAGTAGTACTGTACTATTTATTGGCCAACACTAGGTGCTTCATTGCTTTGGTCTGATTATACAATGGGCATCATTTTGCCTAAGTTAAAGTTTGTATTCCGAAAATAGTCTCGCCGTGTGATCGAGAGAAGACCAAATCATATTGCAGTGGATGTTCCTCCATCATGTGTGGTTCATTCTCATGGTTCCAGCTGTTGGTGAAACCACTTACGTTTGCAAGAGGAATTGTAGACTTCACAAACAAATTTGTCTTTCAGTCTGTACTGAATGTTGGCCAAGAGAAGCATCCATGTTAGTAGGAAGAACATATGTTTTTTCTAGATCTTTGCTTTTGGAGCTACATATTTGTATATGATCTGATCATTGAGATGATTTGCGGTGTAA
>NC_053022.1:55197911-55283609 GCF_003073215.2 Triticum urartu
CAAAGGAGCTATGTGATATTGGCCATATCATGTCACTATTATTATTTGATTACATGTGATGTTTATCATGTTTTGCATCTTGTTTACTTAAAACGACGGTAGTAAATAAGATGATCCCTTACAACAATTTCAAGAAGTGTTCTCCCCTAACTGTGCACCGTTGCTATAGTTCGTCGCTTCGAAGCACCACGTGTTAATCGGGTGTGATAGATCCTTTCGTTCACATACAACGGGTGTAAGAAGTTTTACACATGCAAAAACACTTAGGGTTAACTTGACGAGCCTAAGCATGTGAAGACATGGCCTCGGAACACAGAGACCGAAAGGTCGAACACGAGTCGTATGGAAGATACGATCAACATGGAGATGTTCACCGACGATGACTAGTCCGTCTCACGTGTTAATCGGACACGGATTAGTTGACTTGGATCGTGTAACACTTAGATGACTAGAGGGATGTCTAATCTGAGTGGGAGTTCATTAATAATTTGATTAGATGAACTTGATTATCATGAACTTAGTCTAAAATCTTTACAATATGTCATGTAGATCAAATGGCCAACGTTGTATTCAATTTCAACGCGTTCCTAGAGAAAACCAAGCTGAAAGACGATGGCAGCAACTATACGGACTGGGTCCGGAACCTGAGGATCATCCTCATAGCTGCCAAGAAAGATTATGTCCTACAAGCACCGCTAGGTGATCCACCCGTCCCACAGAACCAAGACGCTATGAACGCTTGGCAGACATGTACTGATGACTACTCCCTCGTTCAGTGCGGCATGCTTTATAGCTTAGAGCCAGGGCTCCAAAAGCGTTTTGAGAGACATGGAGCATATGAGATGTTCGAAGAGCTAAAAATGGTTTTTCAAGCTCATGCCCGGATCGAGAGATACGAAGTCTCCGATAAATTCTTCAGCTGTAAGATGGAGGAAAATAGTTCTGTCAGTGAGCACATACTCACTATGTCTGGGTTGCATAACCGCTTGACTCAGCTGGGAGTTAATCTCCCGGATGACGCGGTCATTGACAGAATCCTCCAGTCGCTTCCACCAAGCTACAAGAGCTTTGTGATGAACTTCAATATGCAGGGGATGGTAAAGACCATTCCTGAAGTATTTGCTATGCTGAAATCAGCAGAGGTAGAAGTCAAGAAGGAACATCAAGTGTTGATGATGAATAAAACCACTAAGTTCAAGAAGGGCAAGGGTAAAAAGAACTTCAAGAAGGACGGCAAGGAAGTTGCTGCGCCCGGCAAGCAAGCTGTCGGGAAGAAGTCAAAGAATGGACCCAAGCCTGAGACAGAGTGCTTTTATTGCAAAGGGAAGGGTCACTGGAAGCGGAACTGCCCTAAATACTTAGCGGATAAGAAGGCCGGCAACACCAAAGGTATATTTGATATACATGTGATTGATGTGTACCTTACCAGTACTCGTAGTAACTCCTGGGTATTTGATATCGGTGCCGTTACTCATATTTGTAACTCACCACAGGAGCTGCGGAATAAACGGAAACTGGAGAAGGACGAGGTGACGATGCGCGTCGGGAATGGTTCCAAGGTCGATGTGATCGCCGTCGGCACGCTACCTCTACATTTACCTACGGGATTAGTTATAAACCTCAATAATTGTTATTTAGTGCCATGTCTGAGCATGAACATTGTATCAGGATCTCGTTTAATACGAGATGGCTACTCATTTAAATCTGAGAATAATGGTTGTTCTATTTATATGAGAGATATGTTTTATGGTCATGCTCCGATAGTCAATGGTTTATTCTTAATGAATCTCGAGCGTATTACTACACATATTTATAGTGTGAATACCAAAAGATGTAAAGTTGATAATGATAGTCCCACATACTTGTGGCACTGCCGCCTTGGTCACATAGGTGTCAAACGCATGAAGAAGCTCCATGCAGATGGACTTTTAGAATCTCTTGATTATGAATCATTTGACACGTGCGAACCATGCCTCATGGGAAAAATGACCAAGACTCCGTTCTCAGGAACAATGGAGCGAGAAACCAACTTATTGGAAATCATACATACTGATGTGTGCGGTCCAATGAGTGTTGAGGCTCGCGGTGGCTATCGTTATGTTCTCACCCTCACTGATGACTTAAGTAGATATGGGTATGTCTACTTAATGAAACACAAGTCTGAAACCTTTGAAAAGTTCAAGGAATTTCAGAGTGAAGTTGAGAATCAATGTGACAGGAAAATCAAGTTTCTACGATCAGATCGTGGAGGAGAATACTTGAGTCACGAATTTGGCACACACTTAAGAAAATGTGGAATAGTTTCACAACTAACGCCGCCTGGAACACCTCAGCGTAATGGTGTGTCCGAATGTCATAATCGCACTTTATTAGATATGGTGCGATCTATGATGTCTCTTGCTGATTTACCGTTATCTTTTTGGGGCTATGCTTTAGAGACTGCCGCATTCACTTTAAATAGGGCTCCGTCAAAATCCGTTGAGACGACACCGTATGAATTATGGTTTGGGAAGAAACCTAAGCTGTCGTTTCTAAAAGTTTGGGGATGCGATGCTTATGTCAAGAAACTTCAACCTGAAAAGCTCGAACCCAAGTCGGAAAAATGCGTCTTCATAGGATACCCTAAAGAAACTTATGGGTATACCTTCTACCTCAGATCCGAAGGCAAGATCTTTGTTGCCAGGAATGGATTCTTTCTAGAGAAAGAGTTTCTCTCGAAAGAAGTAAGTGGGAGGAGAGTAGAGCTTGATGAAGTATTACCTCTTGAACCGGTAAATGGCGCAACTCAAGAAAATGTTCCTGAGGTGCCTGCACCGACTAGAGAGGAAGTTATTCATGATGATCAAGATACTTCTGATCAAGCTCCTACTGAAATTCGAAGGTCCACAAGGACACGTTCCGCACCAGAGTGGTACGGCAACCCTGTCTTGGAAATCATGTTGTTAGACAACGGTGAACCTTCGAACTATGAAGAAACGATGGCGGGACCGGATTCCGACAAATGGCTAGAAGCCATGAAATCCGAGATAGGATCCATGTATGAAAACGAAGTATGGACTTTGACTGACTTGCCCGTTGAACGGCAAGCCATAGAAAATAAATGGATCTTTAAGAAGAAGACAGACGCGGATGGTAATGTGACCATCTATAAAGCTAGGCTTGTCGCTAAGGGTTATCGACAAGTTCAAGGGGTTGACTATGATGAGACTTTCTCACCGGTAGCGAAGCTGAAGTCCGTCCGAATCATGTTAGCGATTGCAGCATTCTATGATTATGAAATATGGCAAATGGACGTCAAAACGGCATTCCTTAATGGTTTCCTTAAGGAAGAATTGTATATGATGCAGCCGGAAGGTTTTGTCGATCCTAAGAATGCTAACAAGGTGTGCAAGCTCCAACGCTCGATTTATGGGCTGGTGCAAGCATCTCGGAGTTGGAACATTCGCTTTGATGAGATGATCAAAGCGTTTGGGTTTACGCAGACTTATGGAGAAGCCTGCGTTTACAAGAAAGTGAGTGGGAGCTCTGTAGCATTTCTCATACTATATGTAGATGACATACTTTTGATGGGAAATGATATAGAACTCTTGGACAGCATCAAGGCCTACTTGAATAAAAGTTTTTCAATGAAGGACCTTGGAGAAGCTGCTTATATATTAGGCATCAAGATCTACAGAGATAGATCAAGACGCCTCATAGGTCTTTCACAAAGCACATACCTTGATAAGATTTTGAAGAAGTTCAAAATGGATCAGTCCAAGAAAGGGTTCTTGCCTGTTTTGCAAGGTATGAAATTGAGCTCAGCTCAATGTCCGACCACGGCAGAAGAGATAGAAGAGATGAGTGTCCATCCCCTATGCCTCAGCCATAGGTTCTATTATGTATGCCATGCTGTGTACCAGACCTGATGTAAACCTTGCCGTAAGTTTGGTAGGAAGGTACCAAAGTAATCCCGGCAAGGAACACTGGACAGCGGTCAAGAATATCCTGAAGTACCTGAAAAGGACTAGGGAAATGTTTCTCGTTTATGGAGGTGACGAAGAGCTCGTCGTAAAGGGTTACGTCGACGCTAGCTTCGACACAGATCTGGATGACTCTAAGTCACAAACCGGATACGTGTATATGTTGAATGGTGGAGCAGTGAGCTGGTGCAGCTGCAAACAGAGCGTCGTGGCGGGATCTACATGTGAAGCGGAGTACATGGCAGCCTCGGAGGCAGCACATGAAGCAATATGGGTGAAGGAGTTCATCACCGACCTAGGAGTCATACCCAATGCGTCGGGGCCAATCAAACTCTTTTGTGACAACACTGGAGCTATTGCACTTGCCAAGGAGCCCAGGTTTCACAGGAAGACAAGGCACATCAAGCGTCGCTTCAACTCCATTCGTGAAAATGTTCAAGATGGAGACATAGAAATTTGTAAAGTACATACGGACCTGAATATAGCAGATCCGTTGACTAAACCTCTCCCTAGGGCAAAACATGATCAACACCAGAATTCCATGGGTGTTCGATTCATCACAATGTAACTAGATTATTGACTCTAGTGCAAGTGGGAGACTGTTGGAAATATGCCCTAGAGGCAATAATAAAAGCATTATTATTATATTTCTTTGTTCATGATAATTGTCTTTATTCATGCTATAACTGTATTATCCGGAAATCGTAATACACGTGTGAATACATAGACCATAATATGTCCCTAGTAAGCCTCTAGTTGACTAGCTCGTTGATCAACAGATAGTCATGATTTCCTGGCTATGGACATTGGATGTCATTGATAACGGGATCACATCATTAGGAGAATGATGTGATGGACAAGACCCAATCCTAAGCATAGTACAAAGATCGTGTAGTTCGTTTGCTAGAGCTTTTCCAATGTCAAGTATCTTTTCCTTTGACCATGAGATCGTGTAACTCCCGGATATCGTAGGAGTGCTTTGGGTGTATCAAACGTCACAACGTAACTGGGTGACTATAAAGGTGCATTACAGGTATCTCCGAAAGTGTCTGTTGGGTTGACACGGATCGAGACTGGGATTTGTCACTCTGGATAACGGAGAGGTATCACTGGGCCCACTCGGTAATGCATCATCATTATGAGCTCAAGGTGACCAAGTGGTTGATCACGGGATCATGCATTACGATACAAGTAAAGTGACTTGCCGGTAACGAGATTGAACAAGGTATTGGGGTACCGACGATCGAGTCTCGGGCAAGTAACATACCGATTGACAAAGGGAATTGTATACGGGGTTGATTAATCCTCGACATCGTGGTTCATCCGATGAGATCATCGTGGAGCATGTGGGAGCCATCATGGGTATCCAGATCCCGCTGTTGGTTATTGACCGGAGAGTCGTCTCGGTCATGTCTGCTTGTCTCCCGAACCCGTAGGGTCTACACACTTAAGGTTCGGTGACGCTAGGGTTCTGAAGATATGAATATGCAGTAACCCGAATGTTGTTCGGAGTCCCGGATGAGATCCCGGACGTCACGAGGAGTTCCGGAATGGTCCGGAGGTAAAGAATTATATATAGGAAGTGCTGTTTCGGCCATCGGGACAAGTTTCGGGGTTATCGGTATTGTACCGGGACCACCGGAGGGGTCCCGGGGGCCCACCGGGTGGGGCCACCTGTCCCGGGGGGCCACATGGGCTGTAGGGGGTGCTCCTTGGCCTTCATGGGCCAAGGGCACCAGCCCTACTAGGCCCATGCACCTAGGGTTTCCACCACGGAGGAGTCCAAGTGGTGGAAGGCACCCCGAGGTGCCTTGGGGGGGAGGGAAACCCTCCCCTGGCCGCCGCACCTAGGAGATTGGATCTCCTAGGCTGCGCACCACCCCCCCTTGGCCCTCCTATATATAGTGGGGGAGAGGAGGGATTTCAAACCTCAGCCTTTGGTGCTTCCTCTCTCCCCGTTACGTCTCTCTCTCGTAGTATAGGCGAAGCCCTGCTACTGTGACGCCCTGCATCCTCCACCATGCCGTCGTGCTGCTGGATCTTCATCAACCTCTCTTCCCCCCTTGCTGGATCAAGAAATGAGGAGACGTCATCCGTTCCGTACGTGTGTTGAACGCGGAGGCACCGTCCGTTCGGTGCTTGATCATCGGTGATTTGAATCACGTCGTGTTCGACTACATCATCCCCGTTCTTTGAACGCTTCCGCTCGCGATCTACAAGGTACGTAGATGCATCTAATCACTCGTTGCTAGATGAACTCCTAGATGGATCTTGGTGAAACGAGTAGGAAAATTTTTGTTTTCTGCAACGTTATCCAACAGCACACGCAAGATCATGGTGATGCATAGAAACGAGAGGGGAGAGTATCGTCTACGTACCCTCATAGACCGTAAACGGAAGCGTTATGACAACACGGATTGGGTCTTGTCCATCACATCATTCTCGTAATGATGTGATCCCGTTATCAATGACATCCAATGTCCATCGTCAGGAAACCATGACCATCTATTGATCAACAAGCTAGTCAACTAGAGGCTTACTAGGGACATATTACGATCTATGTATTCACACATGTATTATGGTTTCCGGTTAATACAATTATAGCATGAACAATAGACAATTATCATGAACACGGAAATATAATAATAACCACTTTATTATTGCCTCTAGGGCATATTTCCAATAGTCTCCCACTTGCACTAGAGTCAATAATCTAGTTACATTGTGATGAATCGAACACCCATAGAGTTCTGGTGTTGATCATGTTTTGCTCGCAGAAGAGGTTTAGTCAATAGATCTGCGACATTCAGATCCGTATGCACTTTACAAATATTTATGTCTCCATCCTAAATATATTCACGAATGGAGTTGAAGCGACGCTTGATATGCCTGGTCTTCTTGTGAAATCTGGGCTCCTTGGCAAGGACAATAGCTCCAGTGTTGTCATAGAAGAGAGTCATTGGGCCCGACGCATTGGGAATAACTCCTAGGTCGGTGATGAACTCCTTCATCTAGACTGCTTCCTCTGCTGCCTCTGAGGCTGCTATGTACTCCGCTTCACATGTAGATCCCGCCATGACGCTTTGTTTGCAACTGCACCAGCTGACTGCCCCACCATTCAAAATGTACACGTATCCGGTTTGTGACTTGGACTCATCCAGATCTGTGTCGAAGCTAGCATCGACGTAACCCTTTACGACGAGCTCTTCGTCACCTCCATAAATGAGAACCATATCCTTAGTCCTTTTCAGGTACTTTAGGATATTCTTGACCAATGTCCAGTGTTCCATGCCGGGATTACTTTGGTACCTCCCTACCAAACTTATGGCAAGGTTCACATCAGGTCTGGTACACCGCATGGCATACATAATAGACCCTATGGCTGAGGCATAGGGGATGACACTCATCTTTTCTCTATCTTCTGCCGAGGTCGGGCATTGAGCCATGCTCAATTTCACACCTTGCAATACAGGCAAGAACCCCTTCTTGGACTGATCCATATTGAACTTCTTCAATATCTAGTCAAGGTATGTGCTTTGTGAAAGACCAATGAGGCGCCTCGATCTATCTCTATAGATCTTGATGCCTAATATGTAAGCAACTTCTCCAAAGTCCTTCATTGAAAAACACTTATTCAAGTAGGCCTTTATGCTTTCCAAAAGTTCTATATCATTTCCCATCAATAGTATGTCATCCACATATAATATGAGAAATGCTACAGAGCTCCCACTCACTTTCTTGTAAACACAGGCTTCTCCACAAGTCTGCATAAACCCAAATGCTTTGATCATCTCATCAAAGCAAATGTTCCAACTCCGAGATGCTTGCACCAGCCCATAGATTGAGCGCTGGAGCTTGCATACGTTGTCAGCATTCTTAGGATCAACAAAACCTTCCGGTTGCATCATATACAATTCTTTCTTAAGGAAACCAGTAAGGAATGCTGTTTTGATGTCCATTTGCCATATCTCATAATCATAGAATGTGGCAATTGCTAATATGATTCGGACGGACTTCAGCTTCGCTACGGGTGAGAAGGTCTCATCGTAGTCAACCCCTTGAACTTGTCGATAACCTTTAGCGACAAGCTGAGCCTTATAGATGGTCACATTACCATCCACGTCAGTATTCTTCTTAAAGATCCATTTATTCTCTATGGCTTGCCGATCATCGGGCAAGTCTATAAAGTCCATACTTCGTTTTCATACATGGATCCTATCTCGGATTTCATGGCTTCAAGCCATTTGTTGGAGTCCGGGCCCGCCATCGCTTCTTCATAGTTCGAAGGTTCACCATCGTCTAACAACATTATTTCCAGGACTGGGTTGCCGTACCACTCTGGTGCGGAACATGTCCTCGTGGACCTACGAAGTTCAGTAGCTTGATCCAAAGTTTCATGATCAGCATCATTAACTTCCTCTCTAGTCGGTGCAGGTACCACAGAAACATCTTCCTGAGTTGCGCTACTCTCTGGTTCAAGAGGCAGTACCTCATCAAGTTCTACTTTCCTCCCACTTACTTCTTTCGAGAGAAACTCTTTCTGTAGAAAGGATCCATTCTTGGCAACAAAGATCTTGCCTTCGGATCTGAGGTAGAAGGTATACCCGATAGTTTCCTTAGGGTATCCTCTGAAGACGCATTTTTCTGACTTGGGTTCGAGCTTTTCAGGTTGAAGTTTCTTGACATAAGCATCACATCCCCAAACTTTCAGAAATGGCATCTTAGGTTTCTTTCCAAACCATAACTCATATGGTGTCGTTTCAATGGATTTCGACGGAGCCCTATTTAAAGTGAATGCGGTAGTCTCCAAAGCATAACCCCAAAATGATAGTGGTAGATCGGTAAGAGGCATCATAGATCGCACCATATCCAATAGAGTGCAATTACGACGTTCGGACACACCATTTCACTGAGGTGTTCCAAGCGGCGTGAGTTGTGAAACAATTCCACATTTCCTTAAGTGCGTGCCAAACTTGTGACTCAAGTATTCTCCTCCATGATCTGATCGTAAGAACTTTATTTTCCTGTCACCTTGATTCTCTACCTCACTCTGAAATTCCTTGAACTTTTCAAAGGTCTCAGACTTGTGTTTCATTAAGTAGACATACCCATATCTACTTAAGTCATCAGTGAGGGTGAGAACATAACGATATCCACCATGAGCCTCAACGCTCATTGGACCGCACACATCAGTATGTATGATTTCCAATAAGTTGGTTGCTCGCTCCATTGTTCCGGAGAACGGAGTCTTGGTCATTTTACCCATGAGGCATGGTTCGCACGTGTCAAATGATTCATAATCAAGAGACTCCAAAGGTCCATCTGTATGAAGTTTCTTCATGCGTTTGACACCAATGTGACCAAGGCGGCAGTGCCACAAGTATGTGGGACTATCATTATCAACCTTACATCTTTTGGCATTCACACTATGAATATGTGTAACATCACGTTCGAGATTAAACAAAAATAAACCATTGAACAGCGGGGCATGACCATAAAACATATCTCTCATATAAATGGAACAACCATTATTCTCGGATTTAAATGAGTAGCCATCTCGCATTAAACGAGATCCTGATACAATGTTCATGCTCAAAGTTGGTACTAAATAACAACTAGTCGCCAACCCGTGCATTCGCACGGGCTAGCCTATTAAGAAAGATAACTTTGTACAAATGTGAATGACAATATAATTAACTTATTATTAGTTCACAATTGATTTGTGGTTAATTAATCATTTTATTGCTGGGCAAACATAAAATTACATGTAAGGCACGATACATTTTTCCCTATACCCATTTGTGTCACCATACATACTATGGATTTAGAGCCATTCTTAAACAACGCTGTCCAATTTAGAATTGGTGTCTTAATTTATTTCACATCAGGAAAAATTGCATTAAGCAATAAGCTTGAGTGTACAATTTCAAATTTAGCGGAACTCTATGATAGAAAGAATCTAACTTTGTGCATTTGAAAAAATGTTACTCCCTCCGTCTAGGTGTGTAAGTCATCTTACAAAAACCAAATAATCCCAAAACACTTAGGCGCAGTACATTAACTCTCATCTCGTTTCTTGTTTCATGACATATCAACTAATAAGAGATGTGGGCCATGCATGCTTTAAATGACTTGAGACTACCAAACATGGCATGCAGTGGTTAGTTCATTGCATGAAATGTTATTAATTAGCAAAATAACATTAATTTCTCTCGTTTTCCCCTCCACCTTGGTCACGGTGCGCAACCTAAGATGACTTACACACCTAGACGGAGGTAGTAACCTTTCTATCTTAGAAAATTGCTACTTTTGCAAGGAGTTAAAATCAGGATCACATCTATTACCTAGTTTCCCCTTTTTATGTGAGTGTTGTATCCATTTGTCTCAAGCAACTTTTTTACTTTGACTCTTTGGGTCCACCTCTTGTCATCTCAACAGTGACCAATTCTGAACCTCTTACGATGAATGTGACAGTGGTTTCCAAATCCCATCACACCTCTCTATAGAACCTAAAATTGAATAGGCAGGCGCCATCTGCAGTATCACCCCATAACCCATTCCTTTCCGAGGTGTCTCCACTCAAGGCAAACTCCTTCTGCATCTCTATGTTAGTTATTATATTTCAAGAAATCCCATTGAAAAGAAGATAGGTAAATGGGAAATTATTAATACCTATATAACTGATTAACTTCTGCCCTCTGCAATTAACATCTTATAGGATGATATAAATAACTGGAACAAATAAGTTAATACCTTTCAGCATAGGGTATCTATAAATAGTTCTAGTCAAGCAAAGTAGTGAGTTAATCTAATAAAAGTAAGCAACAATTATTGGTTTAACAACTGAACTAAGTATTCTCTCCACTCGCTTTCTGCTTTCCGGTACAATATGACACTAATGATGCAGAAATACTTAAAACAAATTAAATGGGATCCTTAGGATTTTGGATAGGTAAACGGAATAGGAAATTAGTGAAAGAGGATAAGTGCCTTCCGATGTATTACCAATTAAGTTTAACGAACTTGGGCCAATATTAGTGGGAATAAAAGTGCTACATATGCATTTATATTCACAGTATTATTGCTTCATCGCAGCAAGATTCAAGTTTTTTAAACAAAGCATAACTCACACTTTCAGAAAAACATTGATAATACAAAAAGATAAATCAAAGTTTAGAAATACTAATATTTACTAAATAACAACAACACGACCAACAACAATTAATTGCCCCACTGTTGTACTTCATATGTTGTTAGCATCAACCACCTGTAGCATATCAAGAATCTTGATTTCCTCTCCCATCAAGCATTGTTTCAATTGAGTTCGGCTGCATTTACCAATTATTGTATGGTTGCTATATCAACCTGAACAAAAAGCAGACCAGATTGAGTTCGACTTAAAAAATTTATCAGTCCAATGTAAGTTTACCACTGGAACACCATAGATATCACATACCTATGTTTTTCCATGCAGACTTCTCTATAAATTTACTGCAGGGTCTAGCCCAACATCGACTATTGAATCATGTGCTTCATTGCAGCAGTACAAACTACATTCTATTAATCTTCTCGCGGACCAAATGACCTCATATGACCAAACATAACTTCTTAGGAAGATTAGCCTGCATGTAAATTCTTGTCTAACACAAACGCATCTGGTGTACGCGGGTGTGTGCAAGTGTTTTAAAATTCTAGTGGAAGCATATGGCATCATTGTTCTGGCAGACTGAAAAGGTAAGAGCACATCTTAAACAGTAAATGGCTACTGCTCGACTCAACGCTCAGTGCTATATATAAATTTAGTGATATCATGTCGCTCCAAGTAGATATTACAGTAGATATTAAATTTAGTGATATATTGCAGTAGTACATATTAAATTCCAGTGGAAGCATATCGCATCATTGTTCCAAGTAGATATTGCAGCAGTAGATATTAAAGTAGATATTAAATTTAGTGATATATGTAAACGGCAGACTCAATTGGTACTGATTTACTAAAGGAAAAGTAGATATTAAAGCAAGGATTGGACTGTTATACATGTCCTGTTGACATGCCGACACCATATCGACATGCCAAAGCAAGCCTCAGGAGCACATTGTGGATGGCGTCTTCAAGCACGAGCGCGCTGGTGATCAGAATCCCATCAAGAATGACATCGAACACGCGCCGACCAACATGACTTAACACGGAGTATCACCGCCTCACCCCGATCTGAATACTGTTGAGAGCGGCAGTTGGTTGAAGAGAGCATAACAACAAATCTAATGTGGTGTCGAGGAAAGATACATATTTGTTTCAGGTTTTCGTCTATACAAAGGATCGATGCAGGACACATACCTATTAGATATGAGGAAGAACGAAATAACCAAAAGGAGAGAAGCTGTTGAAGATTTTATAGAACCAACATAGCGAACAGTCACTTGGCTTCCCTACGCATTCACTGCGGATGCTCCTTCTTTACAACGTAATTAATCCACCTGCCTGATTTCACAGCCGGCTTGTATACATGTACATCCTCCTTATTATTTACAACAAATTTAATTCTTGGATCCAGCCTTGCATGTACCTGTACATGTTGTCCAGCTGGCAAGCAATGGTAGGCCTAGCTTGATCCTCATTGGGGAGTAATCACCAAGGGAAACAATATATGCTTAAGTCAGCTGACTGCACCAAATTTTCTTTATCTGCCCTTAGACATATATAATTGGGCGCAGTAATTTTGAATCCATGGCATGGAGGAGGAGGCTAAAGTAAATCTTACTGCCTTGATGGATGGATGGATTCCAATGTGCGATGTGTACGGCAACACATGGCTGTAGGGTAAACACTTTAAGGAAGACCCTGATGGCGCTGCCGAGCTGCCGAGGAAAGAGAAGAACAGTGGTAACTTGATGCACATCATGAATAGGAGAAGATTTTGATGAAAACCCTGATAGCACCGCCGACCTACTGAAGAAAGAGAAGAACGTCGGCGGCTGGATGCACATCAAGAAGAGTAGGAGAAGAAGGAAATCTAGGGCTGGGTTGGACTTCATGGGATCGTACAGGGCTCTTTTTTAGAGATCTATGTAATCCTTCGGTGGAACCCAATCAGACCCAAAAAAAACTCTGAAAGGGGAAGCTAAGGGCTTCACGAAGGAAAGATGTTGGGCTGGGTTTGACTTGATGGATCGTACGGGACTCTTTTTTAGACATATATATAATACTTCGGTGGAACCAAAAAAAACTCTGAAAAGGGAAGATCTCCACCGTAATCTCCTAAATTCTAATTAACGTGGTAATTAGTTGGGAGTCTGTAATTAGTATAGGTATAGATAGATTATTGAGGTTTAAAACTAATCCCGTAGGTAGATGTAGAGGGAGTGTGCCGACGGCAATCACATCGACCTTGGAACCATTCCCGATGAGTGGTACATTTCCAACATATCTATAATTTTTGATTGTTCCATGCTATTATATTTTCTGTTTTGGATATTAATGAGCTTTATTTTACATTTTTATATTATTTTTGGTACTAACCTATTAACCGGAGGCCCAGCCTAAATTTCTGTTTTTTTTGCCTATTTCAAAATTTCACAGAAAAGGAATATCAAACGGTGTCGGTGTACAAAAGTAGTGGCTCTTCTTTTGACCCCTTTACTTGTGCGCGGGCGGTCAGAGCCACGTGCCGTGACCACACTTAACAGGGCAGAGTAGGGAAGCCGAGAGAAGCTGAAGCACCAAAGCAAACAAGACAACGCCAAGGCCGAGAGCACAAAGAGCAGAGGGACGAAGTAGGTTCCCCGGCAAGACTCTTGCCGGGGCAGCCTCAGCGGCCCCGACAAGACCCTTGCCGGGGCAGCTCGCCCAATGCCAGCGGAGTGCACCACCCTTGAGCCCATGGTTTCCAACACCATCAACCACGTTAGGCCAGGGCTCGGGAGGCACCTCCATGGTGGCATGCAGATCTTTGTGAAGACAGAGAAACACTCAAGATCAGATGAGGACCAGAAGATGGCGACCCTCGGTGGGATCCTAGCCGAGGAAGTCCATAAGGCCCCTGGCAAGACCCTTGCCGGGGATGATGGCAACGCCACGGCAAGACCCTTGCCGGGCCCCCGGCAAGGCCTTTGTCGAGGGCATCAGCAGGGCCACTGCCGGACCCGTACCAGTCAAGACTACCACCGCCGTTCGCATGCAGCTGCCAGCCTAACTAGCTGGGCAGGCACCTGCGTGGCAACATACAACTTCGAGGGCAAATCAGCAGGCACCTGCGTGGCGGCATGCGAACCTTCATGAAGACCCTACCACCGCACCACCTCAGCTGTCTGCCTGTCTACATGGCACTGCATGCATCGCTAGCCTGGGCGCGTGTTGAAGCGAGGAAGAGCGGCGATGGACGGGACGGGCCTCGTTCCCATCCCCGATAAAGCTAAGGAACACCTAAGCGATGCATTAAATGCGTCTTGTCCTGTAATACTGGCGATAAGCTCGCAGTACTGTAGGCATTTCCACCTCCTGTGTGCCACTGTGGCAGCCCCTTTCAACTATAAAAGGAGGCCCAGGCATGCTGGAGGGGGATTCGGCTCTTTTGAAATACACAGCCACCGTAGCTAGTTTGAAACCCCAAGAACACTGAATACATCCACCAAAGCAGGACTAGGGTTTTACGCATCCTCGCGACCCGAACCTAGGTAAACGATCCTTGTGCTGACTGCTAATCTTGCTCTTCTCACGACCCCACGCCCCGGCAACCGTAGTAGGGATTCTTGTGATCCCATAGGTGTCGTTTCCCACCGACAAGTTTGGCGTGCCAGGTAGGGGGCGCAGTTGTGAGAATCTGGTCTAGCGGCCGGCTTAGCAGTTCCTGATGGCCATGGCTTCCGGAGAAGAAGACAGCTGAGGGAACGACGCCGCCTGCAAGCGTGAAGGACGCCGGTGCGGCGACAGGAAAGCTAAGTTATACGAAACCTTACGCAATTTCCTTTTTATATATGAGGTTATTGTCCTCGGAGGTCATACCCTATGTATGAAAGTGTAACACCCTCAATGCGACTATAGCTCCCACGTGTCGAGGCACGACTTAGAGGCATAATCGCATTGAAGGCATATGTCGCAAGTTAGGCAATCTTCACAACATCCCATGTAATATAAATAATAAAGGGGAGATAACATAGTTGGCTTACACTCGCCACGTCAATCAAGTACATAAATAAAAGAGAACCCAACATGCGACACGGTGCCAATCACCCCCAACTAGGCACCACTACTGATCATCGGGAAAGGAAACATAGTATCGTTGAGAGTCTTCGTCGAACTCCCACTTGAGCTCATACGCGTCTCCTGGAGCGGAATCATCAGGCCCTGCATCTGGTGTAATAGTAATCTGTGAGCCATAGGGACTCAGCAATCTCGCACCCTCGCGATCAAGACTATTTAAGCTTATAGGTAAGGCAAGGTAATTATAAGTGGAGCTGCGGCAAGCGACTAGCAAGTATGGTGGCTAACTTATTCGCAAAAGAGAGCGAGAAGAGGAGGCAAAGCACGAGCGAGAAACTAGAGAGCAACCTGCGCAAACATTACTCCAACACCGTGTCCACTTCCCGGACTCCGCCGAGAAGAGGCCATCACGGTAACACACTCAGTTGATTGATTTTAATTAATTAAGGTTCAAGTTATCTACAACCGAATATTAACAAATTTCCATCTGCCCATAACCGCGGGCACGGCTTTCGAAAGTTCAATCCCTGCAGGGGAGTCCCAACTTAGCCCATGACAAGCTCTCACGGTCAACAAAGGAATAGACCTCCTCCCAAGACGTTCCGATCAGACTCGGTATCTCGGTAACTCAAGACACTTCGACAGGTTAAAACAAGACCAGCAACATGATGAAATGATGATATGCTATGCGGGTATGATCATCTTGCCTGCACAGTTGTTAGAGTTGACTGGATCCTCGAAAGCAAACTCAACGGGCTCCTCGTTAGCGAACTCGTCTCCCGACTCTACCCAAACAAGACAAACAAGCAACAAGGATACAATCAACCACGTGCAAGACCAAGCAATATGATGAAATGATGATATGCTATGCGGGATGCGATGCGGGATGCAAAATGCAAGATATGACAGGAAATGCATGAACCTGGCCTCAACTTGGAATTCCAAGTGTGCCACTGGAAACATGAGATTAAATCACTTGAAAACGATATAAAGAACGCCGGAATCGGAGTTACGGTTTGGAAATGGCAAGCGATTCAAATATGACACCGGTCTGCGATTTACAGCAAGTAGGCATCTAAATGCAATGAAATGAACATGCTACATCACCCAAACATGACAACAAAATACATGGCAGGGACGCACACAAGATGCTTAACAAAAGTCTAGCACTGAGCTACGGCCAATCATCCATTAACAGGTTCAAACAAGCATGGCAAAAACGCAAACGGAAAACAGATTTCAGACTTGGTGAAATTAACACTTGTCTGGAATTTCAGATCATATAGCCCTCTTCGGAGCAACAAAACTACATGCTACAGGACCTGAACATGACAAAGCAAAGCATGGGATGGAGCTACTCAAAGAGCTTAACAAAAGTCCCTTAGTGACCTTGAGCCAAAAGGGATCACAAAATATACTAACAAGCACACGAACATAGCAAAAACATAATCAGTTTTCAGAGTTAGTGAAAACTGGGACATGCTGAAACATAACTCACAAAGGCATGTTTACGAGCTCGATGCACTCACTACGTTGCAAGTCATGGCAAAACAAGCATACACCCATAAATAAGGCACAAAATACAAGCTAGACATTTCAAGAACAATGGCATAGCATGCACGGATCAACTACAATAACATCGGCAAAATCGCAAACAAGTTGACGATCTGCCCAGATTCACAAAGTAGCAAAAGTAGAGCTCGATTGACTCAAGCTAGGGTGCTCCATAATTGCAAACAAAGACATGGATGGATAGATCACTACAATATTAACAAAACTCTCTTACTGATCATCCTCAAAAGAGGCACGGATCACTAGGAAACAACATGAACATATGGCATCGTGAGATAAACAATCCCAGGACTTAGTGAAATCACTAAGTCCCTGAAAACAGAATTAGCAAGTGCACCACTTCGCAAGCTTGCACAAGTCACCAAACACATCCTAAAAATACATGGGTTGCACCTCTGGAGAGATTACAAAACCCTTAACAAAACATATGTAGAACTCACGGGCATATCATGCACACATTAATCATGGCAAAAATGACAAAAGTGCTAAGCGGAGTAGCAGATCTGACAATTAACTCAAGTAGCCCTCTTCTAACAGAATTTTGGGCATCAAGATGAGCTCAAATGAAAATGATGCAATGGAATGAAATGATGTACTCTCTCAGATGAACATTTTGATATGCTAAATGCCCAAATCGGAGCTACGGATGCAAAGTTACGGAGCCGCGAACATGGGCATATGAGCTAAAAAATATCCGGGACTTGGTGAAAAAAAAACTACCCCAGATCTGGATCTAGAGTTTACTGTTCACGGCACGGAACCCGAGGACGGCGGCGTGGCTCGCCGGGGAAGTCGAGGACGGCGGCGGCCGGGGTTGGGGACGCCGGATCCGGCGAGGTCGCCGGTGGCCGGGCCGGAGCTGGGGCCGGCCGGGGCGAGGGGCGGCGCGACGCGGCTTCCCGGCCGCGGCGGAGCGGGCGGCGGCGGCCGGCAGCTGCGGGCGGAGGCGGCGGCGACTGCGGGCGGCGGCGGCGGCAGCGAGGCGGCAGCGGCGCGTGGAGGAGGGCGGCGGCTCGGGGCGCGGCCCAGGAGGCGGCGCGGGTGGGCCGCCCTCGGGCCTCTGCGGGCCGCGGCGGCGCCGGGCGCCGGGCGCCACGTGGCGCGCCCTGGGTGGGCGGCGGCGGCGGCGGACGTTGTCCGGCTCCGCCCGGACACGTCCGGAACGGCGGACCTGGGAGTTTTAGGGTTAGGGGGGAGAGGATCCGCGAATTGGAATGGGGGGTGTATATATAGGCATAGGGGGAGCTAGGAGAGTCCAAATGAGGTGCGGTTTTCGGCCACGCGATCGTGATCGAACGCTCTAGGACATGAAGCCGAGTTTGGTGGGTTTTGGGCCAAATTGGAGGGGTGTTGGCTGCAACACACACGAGGCCTTTTCGGTCCCTCGGTTAACCGTTGGAGTATCAAACGAAGTCCAAATGACACGAAACTTGACAGGCGGTCTACCGGTAGTAAACCAAGGCCGCTTGGCAAGTCTCGGTCCAATCTGGAAATGTTTAATCCCCACACACGAAAGAAAGCTAGAAATGACCACCGGAGGAGAACGAAGCGCCGGAATGCAAAACGGACAACGAGGAAAATGCTCGAATGCATGAGACGAACACGTATGCAAATGCAATGCACATGATGACATGATATGAGATGCATGACAACGACAACAACACATGGGGACAAAAACCCGAACCCGAGGAAATAAATTAACTTAACATCGAAAACGGCAAGAGTTGGAGTACAAATAGGGAAAGTTACATCCGGGGTGTTACAGAAAGCCTACACGCAAAGGGGCCCTTCCGCAATTGGCAACGCCTTTGTTCTATTTCGATTCTGCTCAATAGCTCAAGCGGCCGCGTTGAGAGTGGCAGGGTAGCCTTCCGCAATTGGCAACGCTCTCAGTTCTGACTCGAGTCAAGCTCAACAGTTCGAGCAGCCGCGTTGAGAATGGTAAGGTGGTTCGCTCGGCAGCAAGCACACCCGGCAGGCCATTGAGGATCCGTCCTCAAGGTGCCGCCCTAGGTTTACGCACCGGCAAGCCTGCCCGTTTAACGTAGGGTAAACATACAAAGGGGAAGACCGGACAGGAAGATACCACGCATTGTACCAAATGTGCTGCAGAGTTATATTATATCAATTATTGCTACGGTTCTAACTAAAGATAAAAACTGTCTTGGTCATGAACCTACAGCAACAGTGGGAGACGGGGTGCCTAATCTCGGCGCTGGCCCTCCACCCTCTCGATTTCATCGATGCGGCTGATGATGGGCTTGATACGCTCCTTGAGCGCCGTGAGCTCCACACCCGCCGGCAAGCTGTCCAGCGTGGCGTCGAAGTCGAGGTTGGGGTCCCAGTACACCATCTTGGTGAGAACCTTGGTCATGGCACCCTAGCAAAGCCTCCGGGCCTCATTGGCTAGCGAGGCCGCCCGGTTGGCATGAAGCAACTCCAAGGCACCGACAACCCTCTCAAAAAATAGGGTCAGGCTGCAGTTGGCGCTCAAGTTCGGCTCCGGGGTGTACCTCACATCCGGTATCCCCTTGGTAGCCAGCTGCGTGGTGGCCTTGTCAGCAATGGCGGCGAGGCGATTGAGCCAGCGGTTCTCGCCCTCCACGTGCTCCTTGTGGGCGAGGGTGTCGTCCTTCCGCAGCTGCTTCTCAGTCTCCAGGTTCTTGGTCAGGGTCTCCTCCCGAGCCTTGCTCTCCGACAACATCCCCTCGAGACCCTCCAACTTCAGCCTCAGGTCTCTGATGGAGTTGTTGGCCTCGGAGAGCTCCCCGGCCCTGCTGAGGACCACGCCCTGCGCCTCCATCAGGGCACTGTTGAGCGTGTCCTTCTCCTTGGATAGCGCCAGGACCTGGTTTTTCAGCCCGTCCCGCTCCACCTCCACCTCCTTCGTCTTGTCGGCGTGAACCTGGGCCTCGGCATTGAGTGCCTCCCGTGCCTCTGCTCCAGCCTCTAGGTCCATTCCGCGACTAGCTTCTCCACCTACTCATCCTTGCCGCGGAGCATTGCGGCAAGCTTCTCCTCACGCGTGGTGAGGTCCTCCTCTTGGGAGTTCAGCGCGGCCTGGTGCTGGGCTCGAGCGGCCTCGGCTGCGGTGGCCAAGCTCTCCGCCGTCTCCTGGGCCTCCTCAATATCGGCCTGCTTCATGGTGAGCTCCACTTCCCGCTTGGCCAGCTCGCCCTGGGCGACCTTCAGCTCCTCACAAGCTTCGAGGAACCAATTCTACGTCTCGGCGACGCGCACCTTGAGGTCCGCCTCCGCCTTGTCCACCGTTGCCGCCCTGGACTTGGCCTTGTCCAAGCGGGCGCGATGGAGCGCTTGGAGCTTTCGGAAGTTGGCACCCATGTCCTGGAGAAGCCGCTCCTCCTGAGAACCATCGCCACCGGCACTCGGCTCGTCAACAACCTCGAGCCCGACGGCGGCAAGCACCTCTTCATCGAAAACCTCTCCCTCGATGGGCGCCCTAGAGCTCGACGACCTTGGAAGGTGGACAAAGAGGTCGTCGCTCACCCTCAGGTATGTGCCGGAGCCAGAGGCAGTAGAGGAGGAAGGCTGGTCATCAGCCCCCTCCTCCTCGGCAACGGGCTCGCCGGCCTCCCAGGCAGGTCCCTTACCGGCCTCCTCGGCAATAGCCTTGTCGGGCTCCCCGGCAGGCCCCTTGGCGGCGTCCTTGGCAGCACCCTTGGCGGCCTCTTCAGCAGCAGTCTTCTCGGCCTCCGCCGCGGCGTTCTTGGCAACATCCTCGATAACGGTGTCCAGGTCCTCCGGGTCCGCCGGGAGAGGATCTGGGTATCGGAAGGGGGGTGAAGCCAAGACCAGGATTCAAGAAGAACAGAATAGAAGGGATGGAAGGCGAGTGGCTTACCCGTGCTGGGCTGGGAAGAAGAGGCCCCCTCTCCGCCAGCATCAGGCACCGAGGTGCGGCCGCCGGTGCCCAAGTCGGCCTCCTCCTCCTCCGTGTGCATGGGCTCGGAGCTTGGCGCCCTTGCCGGGGACGCCCCTCGGGGTGGTGTGGTTGACGGAGGCGGCGTGTTGGGGGTAGCCCTCAGGGGCTCCTCCTGCTGCTGTCCTCCCCCTATGATCGCGGCAAGGTCAGCGCCAAGGATCATGCCCTTGGTACACGTCGACGGGAAGTGAGTGGCAAACTTACGCTGGGGGCTGTTGTCCGGACTGCTCACCACCACCAGTGGCGCCTTAGAGGTGCCCGTCGGGGGCTGGCCGCCCGCCGAAGACCTGGCCCTCTTCACCCTCTGGGGCCAGTGTCTCCATATCCCTGCCAATACGAAAACAAGTCAAGATGAGAAGTACGATTAGTGGAGTTGAAGATGACGAAAGGATATGACGCTTACTCATCCTCCTCCTCCTCTTCTGCTGCCTTCCTCTTCCTCCTCGGGCTGAGAGACCCGAGGTCAAAGAAGACCTCCGTGTCGTCGTATTTGAGACGAGGGGAAGCGGGCGGAGGGGGGGAGCAGGCAGAGTTGGGGGACGCTTGGACGAAGAAGAAGAACATGCTTTCTTCTTCACCACCGCGGCCTTCACCAACTTCTTCGCCGATGCGGCCCTTGCTTGGCGCGCGGATGTCTCCTGGGTTTGCCGGGGTGGCATGGCCCTGCCGGGCCGGACCGGCTCGCCGGAGGTGGCCCGTCGCAGGACTCGCCTTTTCCCCGCGGCTGGGGGCTCGGCAGCCTTAGCCTCCTCCTCGGACGGCTCATCATCGCCGTCTTCAATAAGAGGAGCCCCGGTGCCGGCGCTGCTGGCCTCCCCAGCAGACTCCGCCCACTGGGCGAGTTCCTTCTCCTCTGCGGCTGCCGCGGCCTTGTCCTCCATGCCGCCGGCGCTGCCGGCCTCCTTGGCGAGCTCCGCCTCCGCCGCCCTGGCGGCGATGTAGTCCAGCTTTGCCCGGGTGGTGTCCTAGATGGGTCGCAGCTCGTCGCGGATGTACTGTAGGGGATCGTAGCAGAAATTTAAAATTTTCTATGGATCACCAAGTTCAATCTATGGAGTCATCTAGCAACGAGAGAGAGAGAGAGGAGTGCATCTACATACCCTTGTAGATCGCGAGCAGAAGCGTTCAATAGAACGGGGTTGATGGAGTCGTACTCGTCGTGATCCAAATCACCGATGATCCTAGCGCTGAACGGACGGTACCTCCGCGTTCAACACACGTACGGAGCGGAGATGTCTCCTCCTTCTTGATCCAGCAAGGGGAAGGAGAAGTTGATGGAGATCCAGCAGCACGATGGCGTGGTGGTGGAAGCAGCGGGATTCCAGCAGGGCTTCGCCAAGCGCTACTGGAGGAGGAAGAGGTGTCACGGGAGGGAGAGGGAGGCGCCAGGGCTTAGGGTGCGGCTGCCCTCCCTTCCCTCCACTATATATAGGGGCTAGGGGGGCGCATGCCCCTTGGAGATCCCATCTAGAGGGGGGCGGCGGCCCCTCGGGGGGCAACGGCCCCCTTAGGGTTTCCAACTAGGGGGCGCATGTCCCCTCGGGGGGCAACGGCCCCCTAGGGTTTCCTACCAGGGGGTAACGGCCCCCTAGGTTTCCAACCCTAGGCGCCTTGGGCCCTTGGGTGGGGCGCACCAGCCCACCAGGGGCTGGTTCCCATGCCACTTCAGCCCATGGGGCCCTCCGGGATATGTGGACCCACCCGGTGGACCCCCGGGACCCTTCCGGTGGTCCCGGTACAATACTGGTGACCCCCAAAACTCTCCCGGTGGCCGAAACTGGACTTCCTATATATAAATCTTTACCTCCGGACCATTCTGGAACTCCTCATGACGTCCGGGATCTCATCCGGGACTCCGAACAACTTTTGGTTAACCGCATACTAATATCTCTACAACTCTAGCGTCACCGAACCTTAAGTGTGTAGACCCTACGGGTTCGGGAGACACGTAGACATGACCGAGACAACTCTCCGGTCAATAACCAATAGCGGGATCTGGATACCCATGTTGGCTCCCACATGCTCCACGATAAGCTCATCAGATGAACCACCATGTCGAGGATTCAATCAATCCCGTATGCAATTCCCTTTGTCAATCAGTATGTTACTTGCCCGAGATTCGATCGTTGGTATCCCAATACCTCGTTCAATCTCGTTACCGGCAAGTCACTTTACTCGTTCCGTAACACATCATCCCGTGACCAACCCTTAGTCACATTGAGCTCATTACGATGATGTCTTACCGAGTGGGCCCATAGATACCTCTCCGTCATACGGAGTGACAAATCCCAGTCTTGATTCGTGCCAACCCAACAGACACTTTCGGAGATACCCGTAGTGCACCTTTATAGCCACCCAATTACGTTGTGACATTTGGCACACCCAAAGTATTTCTACAATATCCGGGAGTTGCATAATCTCATGGTCTAAGGAAAAGATACTTGACATTAGAAAAGCTTTAGCAAACGAACTACACGATCTTGTGCTACGCTTAGGATTGGGTCTTGTCCATCACATCATTCTCCTAATGATGTGATCCCGTTATCAATGACATCCAATGTCCATGGTCAGGAAACCATGACCATCTATTGATCAACAAGCTAGTCAACTAGAGGCTTACTAGGGACATGTTGTGGTCTATGTATTCACACATGTATTATGGTTTCCAGTTAATACAATTATAGCATGAACAATAGACAATTATCATGAACAAGGAAATACAATAATAACCATTTTATTATTGTCTCTAGGGCATATTTCCAACACGTACTTCTCCTCTAGATTGTCGAAGAACTCCTGCACCCGCTCCTCTGACGGCACGACCTAGTTGGGGACGGGGCCATGCGCGTTACAGTCCGGCATCATGGCGATGATGTCGTTCCGGCGCGAGTTATTGCTCAGCGGGACCACCCCCGCCGGCAACCTAAACAAGGGCCCCTTGGTGACCTTGCCGGCCCTTGCGGCCTTGCCGGACCTCTCAGCCCGACCATCGTAGCCCACGTCGAGCTGGATGAGCCGATGGCAGAAGTGGGCGTGTGGCAGCACCGTGAAGTTGTGGTCGAGGCCGGGGCGAAGCCTCATGATATCGGCCGCATTCGTGAAGAGCCAGGCCGGCCTTCCCTTGTTATGCAATGGAGCGATCCGACGGCAGATGAAATCCGCCCCGATCATCTCAAGGGTGAGCCCGACCTCGGTGAGACAGAGAATCTGGGTGATGGCGACCTTGGGCTTGTCGTCCTGGGCATCGACATCGCCGCAGTCAGGCCTGCGAACCGGCGGTGCCTGGCAAACCCGGTAGAACTCCTGTGGGTCGTCCTCCTCGATCCAGCACCACCGGCTCCGCCATTCTTCCCACCTCTCCTTCTGGGCGCCATCTGGGTACGCGACCCCTTTGGACCTCAGGATCCAGGTGACGCAACCAGAGATGGCGCCTCCCCTCTGGATACGAGGGTGAAAGTAGTGGCGGAAGAGCGCCGTGTTGGGGACGACTCCGGCGAAGCCCTCACAGAGGTGGGCAAAAAGATCCATGCATGCCACGACATTTGGGGTAAAATCCAAAAGGTGGAAGCCAAATGTGTGCATGACATCATTGAAGAAATCGGAGAAAGGAGGGCAGAGGCCACAAGAGAAGTAGTCGACGAAAAACGGGTACCGATTCGGGGCGGCCTTGGCGCAGTTGGCGGGGACGACGCGGGTGGCTGGATGCTCCGTCTCCTCCCCCCCGTCTTGCACCCCCACAGGGGCTTGAAGCTATCCCAGAGCTCGAACACATCGACCGTCAAGGGGAAGTAGGAGAGCTGCGTCCGCTGCGCCGCCAATGCACTCTCCGGTGCCTCCATCGCTCTGGCATCCTTGGCCACTCCCTTGCCCTTGGTGGATTTGGGCACCATGGTGGCTGGGGGGAGTAAGAGACAGAAGACGGCGGAGACGCAGCAGCGGCAAGCGAAGGCGAGAGCTCGAGAAGGAGGAAGGAAGGGGGCGGCGGCTCTGAGATTGGAGAAGACGCAAGGAAGGGGGCAAAGTGAGGAGCGCGCCCTTGGTTATTCCTTTTTTATGGGGAAGGCGCGGGCTGCTTCCTTTCCCATTAACCACGATGTGACGCATGCGTGCAGAAATCGTCCCACGCATGACCCCACATCATGCACGACCCTCCACGTCGCTTGTTCAACGCGGGTCGTGGGGAAGCGCAGTGGACGAGAAGCTACTGCGGTAGAATCCGCCCACCTGCCCGTGCACCGTTCTGGGCCTAGCCCAACAACGCATCGCGCTTATATATGTATGGCCCAGGACCGGGAGCTCCTGTCGGTGTACAAAAGTAGGGGCTCTCCATTTGACCCCTTTACTTGTGCGCGAGCGGTCAGAGCCACGCGCCGCGGCCACACTTAAAAGGGCAGAGGAGGGAAGCCGGAGAGAAGCCGAATCACCAAAGCAAACAAGACAACGCCAAGGCTGAGAGCACAAAGAGCAGAGGGACGAAGCAGGTTCCCCCGGCAAGACCCTTGACGGGGCAGCTCGCCCAACGCCAGTGGAGCGCACCACCCTTGAGCCCACGGTTTCCAACACCATCAACCACGTTGGGCTAGGGCTCGGGAGGCACCTCCATGGTGGCATGCAGATCTTTGTGAAGACAGAGAAACACTCAGGATCAGATGAGGACTAGAAGATGGTGACCCTCGGCAGGATCCTAGCCGAGGAAGTCCACAAGGCCCCCGGCAAGACCCTTGCCGGGGATGATAGCAAGGCCCCCGACAAGACCCTTGCCGGGGATGACGGCAACGCCACGGCAAGACCCTTGCCGGGCCCCCGACAAGGCCTTTGCCGAGGGCATCAGCAGGGCCACTGTCGGACCCGTACCAGCCAAGACTACCACCGTCGTCCGCATGCAGCTGCCAGCCCAACGAGTTGGACAGGCACCTGCGTGGCAACATACAACTTCCAGGCCAAATCAGCAGGAACCTGCGTGGTGGCGTGCGGACCTTCATGAAGGCCCTACCACCGCACCACCTCAGTTGCCTGCCTGCCTACATTGCACTGCATGCATAGCTAGCCTAGGCGCGTGTCGAAGCAAGGGGGAGCGGCGACGGACGGTATGGGCCTCGTTCCCGTCCCCGATAAAGCTAAGGGACACCTAAGCAATGCATTAAATGCGTCTTGTCCTGTAATATTGGCGATAAGCTCGCAGTACTGTAGGCCTTTCCACCTCCTGTGTGCCACTATGGCAGCCCCTTTCGACTATAAAAGGAGGCCCATGTCATGCTGGAGGGGGATTCGGCTCTTTTGAACTACACAGCCACCGTAGCTAGTTCGAAAGCCCAAGAACACTGAATACATCCACCAAAGCAGGACTAGGGTTTTACGCATCCTCATGGCCCGAACCTGGGTAAACGATCCTCATGCTGACTGCTAATCCTGCTCTTCTCACGACCCCGTGCCTTGGCAACCATAGTAGGGATTCTTGTGATCCCATAGGTGTCGTTTCCCACCGACAAACGGAGTCCAAACGGAATGAAACCTTCGGGAGCATGATTTTTGGAACAAACGTGATCCAGAGGACTTGGAGTGGATGTCAAGCAATCAACAAGGCGGCCACGAGGCAGGGGGTGCGCCAACCCCCCTGGGCGAGCCCTCCCCCCTCGTGGGCCCCTCGTGGCTCAACCGACC
This sequence comes from Triticum urartu, assembly GCF_003073215.2. NCBI lineage: Eukaryota > Viridiplantae > Streptophyta > Magnoliopsida > Poales > Poaceae > Triticum > Triticum urartu. Next base: position 55,224,250 of record NC_053022.1, read on the forward strand.
TACTTCTTCCTCCTATATATGTTCACATACCCCGAAAACATCCAGGAGCACCACAAAACCCTATTTCCACCGCCACAACCTTCTGTACCCAAGAGATCCCATCTTGGGGCCTTTTTCGGAGCTCTGCAGGAGGGGGCATTGATTATGGAGGGTCTCTACATCAACTCCATGGCCCCTCCGATGATGTGTGAGTAGTTTACCTTAGACCTTCGGGTCCATAGCTACTAGTTAGATGGCTTCTTCTCTCTCTTTGGATCTCAATACAAAGTTCTCCTCGATATTCTTGGAGATCTATTTGATGTAACTCTTTTTGCGGTGTGTTTGTCGAGATCCGATGAATTGTGGGTTTATGATCAAGATTATCTATGAACAATATTTGAATCTTCTCTGAATTATTTTATGTATGATTGGTTATCTTTGCAAGTCTCTTCAAATTATCAGTTTGGTTTGGCCTACTAAATTGATGTTTCTTGCAATGGGAGAAGTGCTTAGCTTTGGGTTCAATCTTGCGGTGCTCGATCCTAGTGACAGAAAGGGACACGACACGTATTGTACTGTTGCCATCGAGGATAAAAAGATGGGGTTTATATCATATTGCATGAGTTTATCCCTCTACATCATGTCATCTTGCTTAAGGCGTTACTCTGTTCTTATGAACTTAATACTCTAGATGCATGTTGGATAGTGGTCGATGTGTGTAGTAATAGTAGTAGATGCAGGCAGGAGTCGGTCTACTTGTCATGGACGTGATGCCTATATACATGATCATGCCTAGATATTCTCATAATTATTCGCTTTTCTATCAATTGCTCGACAGTAATTTGTTCACCCACCGTAATACTTATGCTATCTTGAGAGAAGCCACTAGTGAAACCCATGGCCCCCGGGTCTATTTTCCATCATACAAGTTTCCAATATATTATATTTTACAATCTTTACTTTCAATCTATATCATAAAAATACCGAAAAAAAATTATCTTATTATTATTATCTCTATCAGATCTCACTCTTGCAAGTGGCCGTGAAGTGATTGACAACCCCTTTATCGCGTTGGTTGCGAGGTTCTTATTTGTTTGTGTAGGTACGAGGTGACTCGCGCGTGGTCTCCTACTGGATTGATACCTTGGTTCTCAAAAACTGAGGGAAATACTTATGCTGCTTTGCTGGATCACCCTTTGCTGCATCACCCTTTTATGGAAATCACTTTAGGAGAAGCTACTAAACTCCTAGATAATATTATGTTTAATTATTCTCAATGGCATACTGAAAGATCTACTAATAAAAAGGTGCATGCCATAGAAGAAATCAATGTTTTGAGTGGAAAGATGGATGACTTATGAAATTGTTTGCTAATAGAAGTGTTTCTTCTGATCCTAATGATATGTCTTTGTCTACTTTGATTGAGACTAATAATGAATCTATGGATGTGAATTTTGTTGGTAGGAACAATTTTGGGAATAACGCGTATAGAGGTAATTTTAATCCTAGGCCGTTTCCTAGTAATTCCTATAATTTTGAATCTAATATTAAAGAATTTATTACTTCGCAAAAGAATTTCAATGGATTGATTGAAGAAAAAATGCTTAAGATTGATGAGTTGGCTAGGAACGTGGATAGAATTTATCTTGATGTTGATTCTTTGAAACTTAGATCTATTCCACCTAAGCATGATATCAATGAGTCTCTCAAAGCCATGATAATTTACATTGATGAGTGCAAAGGAAGAACCGCTAGGATGCGTGCAAAAAAGGCTTGCTTTGTCGTGTTCTTCTAGTTTTCATGATAATAAGGATGAAGATCTAAAAGTGATTGATGTGTCCCCTATTAAATCATTGTTTTGCAATATGAATATCGATAATGATGGGACTGGAGATGAGTCAACTTTAGTTAGAAGGCGTCCCAAAAATTCAGAGTTTTTAGATCTTGATGCAAAAATTGGTAAAAGTGGGATTGAAGAGGTTAAAACTTTAGATAGTAACGAACCCACTATCTTGGATTTCAAGGAGTTTAATTATGATAATTTATCTTTGATAGATTGTATCTCCTTGTTGCAATCCGTGCTAAATTCTCCTCATGCTTATAGTCAAAATAAAGCTTTTACTAAACATATTGTTGATGCTTTGATGCAATCTTATGAAGAAAAACTTCAGTTGGAAGTTTCTATCCCTAGAAAAATTTATGATGAGTGGAAACCTACAATTAAAATTAAAATTAAATACCATGAATGCTATGCTTTGTGTGATTTGGGTGCTAGTGTTTCCACAATCCCAAAAACTTTGTGTGATTTGCTAGGTTTCCGTGAATTTGATGATTGTTCTTTAAACTTGCACGTTGCGGATTCCACTATTAAGAAACCTATGGGAAATATTAATGATGTTCTTATTGTTGCAAATAGGAATTATGTGCCCATAGATTTCATTGTTCTTGATATAGATTGCAATCCTTCATGTCCTATTATTCTTGGTAGACCTTTCCTTAGAACGATTGGTGCAATTATTGATATGAAAGAAGTGAATATTAGATTACAATTTCTGTTAAGGAAATGCATGGAACACTTACCAAGAAAGAAAATTAAATTACCATATGAATCTATCATGAGAGCCACTTATGGATTGCCTACCAAAGATGGCAATACCTAGATCTATCCTCGCTTTTATGCCTAGCTAGGGGCGTTAAACGATAGCGCTTGTTGGGAGGCAACCCAATTTTATTTTTGTTCCTTGATTTTTGTTCCTATTTAGTAATAAATAATTTATTTAGCCTCTGTTTTGGTTGTGTTTTTTGTGTTTAATTAGTGTTTTTCCAAGTAGAACCGTTGGGAAGACTTGGGAAAAGTCTTTTTGATCTTTCTGTAAAAAACAGAAACTTTATGCTCACGAGAATTGCTTCCATTTTTTACTGGAGAGTGATATTTAGTTAATTACTTTTGCAGATGATTAATAGATTAATTCCTCACGTCCAGAAATTTAGTTTAGAATCTTTGGGGTTTCATAAGTTTTCGAAACCTACAGATTACTATAGACTGTTCTGTTTTTGACAGATTCTGTTTTTCGTGTGTTGTTTGCTTATTTTGATGAATCTATGGCTAGTAATAGAGTTTATGAACCATAGAAAAGTTGGAATACAGTAGTTTTAACACCAATATAAATAAATAATGAGTTCATTACAGTACCTTGAAGTGGTGGTTTGTTTTCTTTTACTAACGGAGCTCACGGAGCTTTTCTTTTAAGTTTTGTGTTGTGAAGTTTTCAAGTTTTCGGTGAAGATTTGATGGATTATGGAACAAGGAGTGGCAAGACCCTAAGCTTGGGGATTCCCAAGGCACCCCAAGGTAAAATACAAGGACAACCAAAAGGCTAAGCTTGGGGATGCCCCGGAAGGCATCCCCTCTTTCGTCTTCGTCCATCGGTAACTTTACTTGGAGCTATATGTTTATTCGCCACATGATATGTGTTTTGCTTGGAGCGTCTTGTATGATTTGAGTCTCTTCTTTTTATTTTACCACAATCATCCTTGCTTTACACACCTTTTTGGAGATACACACATGAATTGGAATTTATTAGAATACTCTATGTGCTTCACTTATATATTTTAGTCATATAGTTTTTGCTCTAGTGCTTCGCTTATATCTTTTAAAGCAAGGCGGTGGTTCTATTTTATAGAAATAATTGATCTCTCATGCTTCACTTATATCATTTTGAGAGTCCTTTAGAACATCATGGTAATTCACGTTGGTTATAAATTTTAAATGCTAAGAGAAGTTGGATGCTTGATAGATGGTTTTGAGATACAAAGGTGGTAATATTAGAGGTGTGCTAGTTGAGTAATTGTGAAATTGATGAATACTTGTGTTGAAGTTGGCAAGTCCCATAGCATGCATGCATGGTAAACGTTATGTGACAAATTTGAAGCATGGGGTGTTCTTTGATTTCTTTCCTTATGAGTGGCGGTCGGGGACGAGCGATGGTCTTTTCCTACCAATCTATCCCCCTAGGAGCATGCGTGTAGTGCTTGGTTTTGATGACTTGTAGATTTTTGCAATAAGTATGTGAGTTCTTTATGACTAATGTTGAGTCCATGGATTATACGCACTCTCACCCTTCCATCATTGCTAGCCTCTTTGGTACCGTGCATTGCCCTTTCTCACCTTGAGAGTTGGTGCAAACTTCGCCGGTGCATCCAAACCTCGTGATATGATACGCTCTATTACACATAAGCCTCCTTATATCTTCCTCAAAACAGCCACCATACCTACCAATTATGGCATTTCCATAGCCATTCCGAGATATATTGCCATGCAACTTTCCACCGTTCCATTTATTATGACATGCATCATCATTGTCATATTGCTTTGCATGATCATGTAGTTGACATCGTATTTGTGGCAAGGCCACCATGCTTAATTTTTCATACATGTCACTCTTGATTCATCGCAATCCCAGTACAGCGCCAGAGGCATTCACATAGAGTCATATTTAGTTCTAAGTACTGAGTTGTAAGAAAATAAAAGTGTGATGATCATCATTAGAGCATTGTCCCATGTGAGGAAAGGATGATGGAGACTATGATTCCCCCACAAGTCGGGATGAGACTCCAGACGAAAAAAAGAGAGAAAAGAGGCCAAAAGAAAACAAAGAAAGAAGGCCCAAAAAAGGGAGAATAAGAGAAAAAGAGAGAAGGGATAATGTTACTGTCCTTTTTCCACACTTGTGCTTCAAAGTAGCACCATGATCTTCATGATAGAGAGTCTCTTATTTTGTCACTTTCATATACTAGTGGGAATTTTTCATTATAGAACTTGGCTTGTATATTCCAATGCTGAGATTCCTTAAATGCCCTAGGTCTTCGTGAGCAAGGGAGTTGGATGCACACCCACTTAGTTTCTTTGATGAGATTTCATACATTTATAGCTCTAGTGCATCCGTTGCATGGCAATCCCTACTCCTTGCATTGACATCAATCGGTGGGCATCTCCATAGCCCATTTATTACCCGCGTCAATGTGAGACTTTCTCCCTTTTTGTCTTCTCACACAACCTCAATCATCATATTCTATTCCACCCATTGTGCTATGTCCATGGCTCGCGCTCATATATTGCGTAAAAGTTGAAAGAGTTTGAAAAGGCTAAGTATGAAACAATTGCTTGGCCTGTCATCGGGGTTGTGCATGATGAGAGCATTTTGTGTGACGAAAATGAAGCATGGCCAAACTATATGACTTTGTAGGGATAAGTTTTCTTTGGCTATGGTATTTTGATAAGACATAATTGCTTGATTAGCGTACTTGGAGTATTACTATTTTTATGTCAACAATAAACTTTTATCTTGAATCTTTCGGATCTGAACATTCATGCCACAATAGAGAAAAATACATTGAAGAATATTCTAGAAAGCATTCCACATCAAAAATTATGTTTTTATCATTTACCTACTCGAGGACGAGCAGGAATTAAGCTTGGGGATGCTGATACGTCTCCAACGTATCTATAATTTTTTTATTGTTCCATGCTATTATATTATCTATTTTGGATGTTAATGGGCTTTATTATTATTTTTGGGACTAACCTATTAACCGGAGGCCCAGCCCAAATTGCTGTTTTTTTGCCTATTTTAGTGTTTTGCAGAAAAGGAATATCAAACGGAGTCCAAACGGAATGAAACCTTCGGGAGCGTGATTTTTGGAACAAACGTGATCCATAGGACTTGGAGTGGACGTCAAGCAATCAACGAGGCGGCCATGAGGCAGGGGGCGCGCCTACCCCCCTGTGCGCGCCCTCCCCCCTCGTGGGCCCCTAGTGGCTCAACCGACCTACTTCTTCCTCCTATATATGTTCACATACACCGAAAACATCTAGGAGCACCACGAAACCCTATTTCCACGGCCGCAACCTTCTGTACCCAAGAGATCCCACCTTGGGGCCTTTTCCGGAGCTCCACCAGAGGGGGCATTGATCACGGAGGGCCTCTACATCAACTCCATGGCTCCTCCGATGATGTGTGAGTAGTTTACCTCAGACCTTTGGGTCCACAGCTAGTAGCTAGATGGCTTCTTCTCTCTCTTTGGATCTCAATACAAAGTTCTCGATCTTCTTGGAGATCTATTCGATGTAACTCTTTTTGCGGTATGTTTGTCGAGATCCGATGAATTGTGTGTTTATGATCAAGATTATCTATGAACAATATTTGAATCTTCTCCGAATTCTTTTATGTATGATCAGTTATCTTTGCAAGTCTCTTCGAATTATCCGTTTAGTTTGGCCTACTAGATTGATCTTTCTTGCAATGGGAGAAGTGCTTAGCTTTGGGTTCAATCTTGCGGTGCTCGATCCCAGTGACAGAAAGGGAAACAACACGTATTGTATTGTTGCCATCGAGGATAAAAAGATGGGGTTTATATCATATTGCATGAGTTTATCCCTCTACATCATGTCATCGTGCTTAAGGCGTTACTCTGTTCTTATGAACTTAATACTCTAGATGCATGCTAGATAGCGGTCGATGTGTGGAGTAATAGTAGTAGATGCAAGCAGGAGTCGGTCTACTTCTCACCGACGTGATGCCTACATACATGATCATGCCTAGATATTCTCATAATTATTCGCTTTTCTATCAATTGCTCGACAGTAATTTGTTCACCCACCGTAATACTTATGCTATCTTGAGAGAAGCCACTAGTGAAACCTATGGCCCTCGGGTCTATTTTCCATCATACAAGTCTCCAACCTATTTTATTTTGCAATCTTTACTTTCAATCTGTATCATAAAAATACCAAAAATATTTATCTTATTATTATTATCTCTATCAGATCTCACTCTCGCAAGTGGCCGTGAAGGGATTGACAACCCCTTTATCGCGTTGGTTGTGAGGTTCTTATTTGTTTGTGTAGGTACGAGGTGACTCGCGCGTGGCCTCCTACTGGGTTGATACCTTGTTTCTCAAAAACTGAGGGAAATACTTACGCTGCTTTGCTGCATCACCCTTTCCTCTTCAAGGGAAAACCAACGCAGTGCTCAAGAGGTAGCAACGCGCATCGTCACCTCATCCTTCGCCAGTCTCCGCTTATTCCGCAGCTCCTGTTTTGAGTTACAAATATGAGCAACCGCACCAGTATCAAATACCCAGGAGCTACTACGAGCGCTGGTAAGGTACACATCAATAACATGTATATCACATATACCTTTGGCGTTGCCGGCCTTCTTATCCGCTAAGTACTTGGGGCAGTTCCACTTCCAGGGACCATTTCCCTTACAATAAAAGCACTGAGTCTCGGGCTTGGGTCCATTCTTTGGCTTCTTCCCGGCAACTAATTTACCGGGCGCGGCAACTCCCTTGCCGTCCTTCTTGAAGTTCTTCTTTCCCTTGCCTTTCTTGAAACTAGTGGTTTTATTCACCATCAACACTTGATGTTCCTTTTTGATCTCCTCCTTTGCTGATTTCAGCATTGAATATAGCTCAGGAATGGACTTCTCCATCCCTTGCATATTGTAGTTCATCACAAAGCTCTTATAGCTAGGTGGAAGCGACTGGAGGATCCTGTCAATGACCGAGTCATCTGGAAGATTAACTCCCAGCTGAGACAAGCGGTTGCACAACCCAGACATTTTGAGTATATGCTCGCTGATAGAACTGTTTTCCTCCATCTTACAACTATAGAACTTGTCAGAGACTTCATATCTCTCGACCCGGGCATGAACTTGGAAAACCATTTTCAGCTCTTGGAACATCCCATATGCTCAGTGCTGCTCAAAACGCTTTTGGAGCCCCGGTTCTAAGCTGTAAAGCATGCCGCACTGAACCATGGAGTAATCATCACTACGCGACTACCAGGCGTTCATAACGTCTTGAGTTGCTGGGAAAATGGGTGCGTCATCTAGCGGTGCTTCAAGGACATATGCTTTATTGGTAGCTATGAGGATGATCCTTAAGTTATGGACCCAATCTGTATAGTTGCTACCATCGTCTTTCAGCTTGGTTTTCTCTAGGAACGCGTTGAAGTTGAGGGTAGCATTAGCGTGGGCCATTTGATCTACAAGACATGTTGTAAAGACATTTTAGACTAAGTTCATGATAATTAAGTTCATCTAATCAAATTAATTAATGAACTCCCACTCAGATAGACATCCCTCTAGTCATCTATGTGATGATCCGAATCGACTAGGCCATGTCTGATCATCACGTGAGACGGACTAGTCATCAACGGTGAACATCTCCATGTTGATCGTATCTACTATACGACTCATGTTCGACCTTTCGGTCTCGCGTGTTCCGAGGCCATGTCTGTACATGCTAGGCTCGCCAAGTCAACCTAACTATTTTGCATGTGTAAATCTGGCTTACACCTGTTGTATGCGAACATTAGAATCTATCACACCCGATCATCATGTGGTTCTTCGAAACAACGAACCTTCGCAACGGTGCACAGTTAGGGGGAACACTTTTCTTGATATTTTAGTGAGGGATCATCTTATTTATGCTACCGTTGTTCTAAGCAAATAAGATGTAAACATGACAAACATCACATGCAAATCATAAAGTGACATGATATGGCCAATATCATCTTGCGCCTTTGATCTCCATCTTCGAGGCGCAACATGAACACCATTGTCACCAGCATGACACCATGATCTCCATCATCGTGTCTTCATGAAGTTGTCTCGCCAACTATTACTTCTACTACGATGGCTAACGGTTAGCAATAAAATAAAGTAATTACATGGCGTTTTCATTGACACGCAGGTCATACAATAAATTAAGACAACTCCTATGGCTCCTGCCGGTTGTCATTCTCATCGACATGCAAGTCGTGATTCCTATTACAAGAACATGATCAATCTCATACATCACATATATCATTCATCACATCCTTTTGGCCATATCACATCACATAGCATACCCTGCAAAAACAAGTTAGACGTCCTCTAATTGTTGTTGCATGTTTTACGTGGCTGCTATGGGTTTCTAGCAAGAAGGTTTCTTACCTACACAAAACCACAACGGTGATATGCCAATTGCTATTTACCCTTCATAAGGACCCTTTTCATCGAATCTGATACGACTAAAGTGGGAGAGACAGACACCCATCAGTCGGTGGAACCAGTCTCACGTAAGCGTACGTGTAAGGTCGGTTCGGGCCTCTTCATCCCACAATGCCGCCGAATCAAGATAAGACTAGTAATGGTAAGCAAATTGAACAAACCATCGCCCACAACTACTTTGTGTTCTACTCGTGCATAGAATCTACGCATAGACCTAGCTCATGAGGCCACCGTTGGGGAATGTAGCAATAATTCAAAAAAATCCTACGTGTCACCAAGATCAATCTAGGAGATACTAGCAATGATAGAGCGGGAGTGTATCTTCATACCCTTGAAGATCGCTAAGCGGCAGCATTACAAGAACGCAGTTGGTGGAGTCATGCACGCATCGATTCAGATCGCGGCCGATTCTGATATAAGCGCCAAACAACGGTGCCTCCACATTCAACACACGTGCATCCTGGTGACGTCTCCCGCGCCTTGATCCAGCAAGGAGGAGGGAGAGGTTGGGAAAGAAAACTCCAGCAGCAACACAACGACGTGGTGGTGGTGGTGGAGCAGCATGGTTCTCCAACAGGGCTTCGCTAAGCACTACGAGAGACGAAGAGGTGGAGAGGTAGGGCTGCGCCGAGAGAGAGAGAGAGAGAGAGAGAGAGAGAGAGAGAGAGAGAGAGAAACTTTCGTGTATGGCAGCCCCAAAACCCCCACTATATATAGAAGGAGGGGAGGGGGCTGCACCCCCTCTAGGGTTCCCACCCTAGGGGTCGGTAGCCCTAGATGGAATGGAGGGGGCGACCAAGAGGGGGAGAGAGGGGGCGGGCCCTAGGGTGGGCCTTAGGCCCATCCGCGCATAGGGTTTCCCCCTCTCCCCTTTTGCTGTGCCTTGGGCCTTGGTGGGAGGCGCACCATCCCACTTAGGGGCTGGTCCCTTCCCACTCTTGGCCCATGCAAGCCTCCATGGCCGGTGGCCCCTCCCAGTGGACCCTCGGAACCCTTCCGCTGGTCCCGGTACATTACCGGTGATGCCCGGAAGACTTCTGGTGTCCAAATCCTGACTTCCTATATATCATTCTTCACCTTCGGACCATTCCGGAACTCCTCATGACGTCCGGGATCTCATCCGGGACTCTGAACGACATTCGGTAACCATGTACATACTTTCCCTATAACCCTAGCGTCATCGAACCTTAAGTGTGTAGACCCTATGGGTTCGGGAACCATGCAGACATGACCGAGACATCTCTCCGGCCAATAACCAGCAGCGGTATCTGGATACCCATGTTTGCTCCCACATGTTCCACGATGATCTCATCGGATGAACCACGATGTCGAGGATTCAATCAATCTCGTATATAGTTCCCTTTGTCTATCGGCATGTTACTTGCCCGAGATTCAATCGTCGGTATCTCTATACCTCGTTCAATATCGTTACCGGCAAGTCTCTTTACTCGTCCCGTAACGCATGATCCCGTGGCTAACTCCTTAGTCACATTGACCTCATTATGATGATGCATTACCGAGTGGGCCCAGAGATACCTCTCTGTCCTACGGAGTAACAAATCTTAGTCTCGATTCGTGCCAACCCAACAGATACTTTCGGAGATACCTGTAGTGCACCTTTACAGCCACCCAATTACGTTGTGACGGTTGGTACACCCAAAGCATTCCTACGGTATCCGGGAGTTGCACAATCTCATGGTCTAAGGAAATGATACTTGACATTATAAAAGCTTTAGCAAACGAACTACACGATCTTATGGTACGCTTAGGATTGGGTCTTGTCCATCACATCATTCTCCTAATGATGTGATCTCGTTATCAATGACATCCAATGTCCATGGTCAGGAAACCATGACCATCTATTGATCAACGAACTAGTAAACTAGAGGCTTACTAGGGACATATTACGATCTATGTATTCACACATGTATTATGGTTTCCGATTAATACAATTATAGCATGAACAATAGAAAATTATCATGAACATGGAAATATAATAATAACCACTTTATTATTGCCTCTATGTATTTCATATTGTGCATGACATTTGTGACCCGTCGTGGCACACGGCATGGCACATGTGCCAGACAGGATGCACAAACGTATGTGCCAAGAGGGAACATTCCTGTGGCCCGACGAGGACGTCAGTTCCTCTAAGTGGGGGTGTATGTGATAGCCTGGCTTAATAGGGATGATAGACTACTCATATCAATAATGAATTCATTCTTTTCTGGAAGCCCATTCAGACAGAACTCCCAAGTTAAGCATGCTTAGCTTGGAGTAATTTCAGGATGGGTGACCGACCGACAGAACTCCCAAGTTAAGCGTGCTCAGCTTGGAGTAATTTCAGGATGGGTGATCGACCGGGAAGTTGCTCCCGGGTGCGCACGCGTGAGGACAAAGTACGCAGAAAAGACTAGTATTGATCTGTGGGCCAGTCTAGATCCCGCCAGGAGTAATGACCACTGGCTGGTGTGTCCGGGGCGTTACACGGTCCCACCGAAAAAACCAAACTTTCACATTTTGAACAAGATTGGTCTCACCTAGTTTCACTATTTGGTCCCACCGAGTTTGGTAAATTGTATGTAACGTTTAGATTTTGTGTGGAGCCTATAAATACCCCTCGACCCTCCTCTCCACTAGTGAGAGAGCCATCAAAACGTGCCTACACTTTCAGCATTCATTTTCTAAGAGAACCACCTACTCATGTGTTGAGACCAAGATATTCCAATCCAACCACAAGAATCTTGATCTCTAGCCTTCCCCAAGTTGCTTTCCACTTAAATCATCTTTCCACCATATTCAAATCTAAGAGAGAGAGAGAGAGAGTTGAGTGTTGGGGAGACTATCATTTGAAGCACAAGAGCAAGGACTTCATCATCAACACACCATCTATTACCTTTTGGAGAGTGGTGTCTCCTAGATTGGTTAGGTGTCACTTGGGAGCCTCCGTCAAGATTGTGGAGTTGAACCAAGGAGTTTGTAAGGACAAGGAGATCGCCTACTTCGTGAAGATCTACCCAAGTCAGGCAAGTCCTTCATGGGTGATGGCCATGGTGGGATAGACAAGGTTGCTTCTTCATCGACCTGATACGTGTATCTATAATTTTTGATTGTTCCATGCTATTATATTATCTGTTTTGGATGTTTATGGGCTTTATTATACACTTTTATATTATTTTTGGGACTAACCTATTAACCGGAGGCCCAGCCCAAATTGTTGTCTTCTTGCCTATTTTAGTGTTTCAAAGAAAATGAATATCAAACGGAGTCCAAACGGAATGAAACCTTCGGGAGAGTTATTTTTGAAACGGAAGCAATCCAGGAGACTTGGAGTAGACGTTAGGGAAGCTTCGAGGAATCCACGAGGCAGGGAGGCGCGCCCCCACCCCCATGGGCCCCTCGTGGCTCCCCTGACCGACTTCTTTCGCCTATATATGTCCATATACCCTAAAAACATCGAGGAGCAGAATAGATCGGGAGTTCCGCCGCCATAAGCCTCCGTAGCCACTGAAAACCAATCTAGACCCGTTCCGGCACCCTACCGGAGGGGGGATCCCTCACATGTGGCCATCTTCATCATCTTGGCGCTCTCCATGACGAGGAGGGAGTAGTTCACCCTCGGGGCTGAGGGTATGTACCAGTAGCTATGTGTTTGATCTCTCTCTCTCTCGTGTTCTTGAGGTGGTACGATCTTGATGTATCGCAAGCTTTGCTATTATAGTTGGATCTTATGATGTTTCTCCCCCTCTACTGTCTTGTAATGGATTGAGTTTTCCCTTTGAAGTTATCTTATAAGATTGAGTCTTTAAGGATTTGAGAACACTTGATGTATGTCTTGCATGTGCTTATCTGTGGTGACAATGGGATATGACGTGATCCACTTGATGTATGTTTTGGTGATCAACTTGCGAGTTCCGTGAACTTATGCATAGGGGTTGGCACACGTTTTCGTCTTGACTCTCCGGTAGAAACTTTGGGGCACCCTTTGAAGTTCTTTGTGTTGGTTGAATAGATGAATCTGAGATTGTGTGATGCATATCGTATAATCATACCCACGGATACTTGAGGTGACATTGGAGTATCTAGGTGACATTAGGGTTTTGGTTGATTTGTATCTTAAGGTGTTATTCTAGTACGAACTCTATGATAGATCGAACGGAAAGAATAGCTTGATGTTGTTTTACTATGGATTCTTGAATAGATCGATCAGAAAGGATAACTTTGAGGTGGTTTCGTACCCTACCATAATCTCTTTGTTTGTTCTCCGCTATTAGTGACTTTGGAGTGACTCTTTGTTGCATGTTGAGGGATAGTTATATGATCCAATTATGTTATTATTGTTGAGAGAACTTGCACTAGTGAAAGTATGAACCCTAGGCCTTGTTTCAATGCATTGCAATACCGTTTACGCTCACTTTTACCACTTGCTACCTTGCTGTTTTTATATTTTCAGATTACAAAAACTTATATCTACCATCCATATTGTACTTGTATCACCATCTCTTCGCCGAACTAGTGCACCTATACAATTTGCCATTGTATTGGGTGTGTTGGGGACACAAGAGACTCTTTGTTATTTGGTTGCAGGGTTGTTTGAGAGAGACCATCTTCATACTACGCCTCCCACGGATTGATAAACCTTAGGTCATCCACTTGAGGGAAATTTGCTACTGTCCTACAAACCTCTACACTTGGAGGCCCAACAACGTCTACAAGAAGAAGGCTGTGTAGTAGACATCAAGCTCTTTTCTGGCGCCGTTGCCGAGGAGGTTAGCTCTTGAAGGTATATCTTTAGATCTTGCAATCAAATCTTTTTGTTTCTTGTTTTAGCACTAGTTTAGTTTATAAAAGAAAACTACAAAAAATGGAATTGAGTTTGCTTCATACGCTTCATCTTTTTAATATCTTTTGTGAGAATGATGGAAAGGAAAATTGCGCTCAAATGCTAGAAGAAGAAGTCTCTAAAATGTTTGGCACTAAATCATTGAATGATGAGCATGATTGCAATGTTGTTAGTATGAACTCCTTGAATATCCATAGTACTAATGATGATTGCACTAGTCATAATGAAAATTTCTCTTATATGCATGTCAACTTTTGTGGAATATATAGAGCCTGCAAGTACACACCAATTAGGGAAAATAGATTTTGCAAGAGGCATAAGTATTTGGAAACTAAATGGTTGCAAGAGAGGCTAGATGTTTGTGCTGAAAATTTAAAATTTCTTCACCATACTTGTGAACTTTGCAATGAACATGGTCATTTAAATCTCAAATGCAAATTGTTTCATGATCGTATCATGTCCAAAAATTGTGACGATTTGATTTCCCTTGCACATCATAATGAACTTAGTTTGCTTTTGGGTTATGAAGAAATGAAACGTATAACTAAGCATATTCCAGAATATAACCTTGAGAAATTCCTCAATATTGATCAAGAAGAAATTCTTATGTATTGTGCGGTGAATTGCATTGAAAATCATTATATTGCCAATTACATAAAGAAAAGAAAACAAATAGAAGATGAAGAGAATACTAATGAAAGGGAAGAGACTTCCCAATATCTTCCTATTATTTCTTATGATGAATCAGGTAACGAGGAGGAGCCTTCTATTCAACCAATCTCATTAATAAGGAGCTCCAAAAGAGGATTAAACCCACACATAATGTGAAGAAGAAAAAGAAAAGACGGAGAAGCAAAGGTGAAAAGGTATCCCTCCCAAATGATGTTGCTCCTATTACTCATTGTGATGATGATAATTGCTATACTATTGGTGCTATCCATACTATCAATGATGAGAGTGACTATGCTTATGATATGAAAAGGCCCAAGCTTGGGGATGCTATGTTTGATGAGAATGACAAGTTTGAAAATATATTTTCTGCAATTAATGTTTGTCCCAAGCTTGGGGATGCTATGTTTAATGAAGATGATATTTTTAGTCTCCCAAGTTTTGATGAGCAAATTTGTTATGATGATAGCATGCCTCCTACTTATGATGATTATATTGATGAAAGTGGGTTTGGAAGAGTGTCAACTTTAGGAAATAATGATCCCACTATTTTGGAGGCTGTTTAATCTTATAGTGATAATTATGAAAGTGGATTTGGAGAGGTCATGACTTTATTTAGTAATGATTCCACTATCTTGGAAGAGGTTTCAATCAATTATGATGAGAACAAAGTTGCTACTTATGATGAATATTGTGATGATACTTATGCTATAAAACTAGTGATTATTATATTTATAAAACTTGTCATGATTATGATTACCCTTTTTCTGAACATTACTCCTTTAATGTGTAAACAATTATAGTATTCGAGTTTCTTATGATACTCGCACTATTCCGAACGAGAAGAATTTTGCTTATGTGGAGAGTAATAAAATTTCTATGCTTGTAGATCATGAAAAGAATGCTTTATGTGATAGTTATATTGTTGAATTCATTCATGATGCTACTGAAAATTATTATGAGGGAGGAACATATGCTTGTAGGAATTGCAATAATATCAAGTTTCCTCTCTATGTGCTTAAAGTTCTAAAGTTATGCTTGTTTTCCTTCCTATACTAGTTGATTATTGTTCCCATTAATTGTTTGCTCACAAAATCCCTATGCATAGGAATTGGGTCAGACTTAAATGTGCTAGTAATATTCTTCATGATGCTCTCTTTATGTTTCAAATCTTATCTTTTATGTGAGCATCATTGAAATCATCATGCCTAGCTAGGGGCGTTAAACGATAGCGCTTGTTGGGAGGCAACCCAATTTTATTTTTGTTCTTTGCTTTTTTATCCTGTTTATCAATAAATAATTCATCTAGCCTCTGTTTGGATGTGGTTTTATGCTTTTAATTAGTGTTCGTGCCAAGTAGAACCTTTGGGATGACTTGGGGAAAGTCCTTGTGATCTTGCTGTAAAAAACAGAAACTTTAGCGCTCACGAGAATTGCTTCCATTTTTTATTGAATAGTGATATTTAGTTAATTATTTTTGCATATGATTAATAGATAAATTCCTCACGTACAGCAATTTATTTTAGAATTTTTGGGGTTCCAGAAGTATACGTTTGGTCCAGATTACTACAGACTGTTCTGTTTTTGACAGATTCTGTTTTCTATGTGTTGTTTGCTTATTTTGATGAATCTATGAGTAGTATCGGAGGGTATGAACCATAGAGAAGTTGGAATACAGTAGATATTACACCAATATGAATTTAGAATGAGTTCACAACAGTACCTAAGTGGTGATTTATTTTCTTATACTAACGGAGCTTACGAGTTTTCTGTTAAGTTTTGTGTTGTGAAGTTTTCAAGTTTTGGGTAAATATTCGATGGACTATGGAACAAGGAGTGGCAAGAGACTAAGCTTGGGGATGCCCAAGGCACCCCAAGGTAATATTCAAGGATAACCAAGAGCCTAAGTTTGGGGATGCCCCGGAAGGCATCCCCTCTTTCGTCTTCGTTCATCGGTAACTTTACTTGGAGCTATATTTTTATGCACCACATGATATGTGTTTTGCTTGGAGAGTCATTTTATTTTCTTTTGTTTTGTTTTCTGTTTGAGTAAAATACCAAGATCTGAAATTATTAAATGTTAGAGATTCTTCACATAGTTTTATAATTATTCGACTACTCATTGATCTTCACTTATATCTTTTGGAGTAGTTTGTCATTTGCTCTAGCGCTTCACTTATATCCTTTTAGAGCACGACCGTGGTTTTATTTTGAAGAAATAGTTGAACTCTCGTGCTTCACTTATATTATTTTGAGAGTCTTTAGAATAGAATGGTAATTTTCTTTGGTTATGAAACTAGTCCTAATATGATGGGCATCCAAGATGGGTATAATAAAAACTTTCATATAAAGTGCGTTGAATACTATGAGAAGTTTGATACTTGATGATTGTTTTGAGATATGAAGATGGTGATATTAGAGTCATGCTAGTTGAGTAGTTGTGGATTTGAGAAATACATGTGTTAAAGTTTGTGATTCCCATAGCATGCACGTATGGTGAACCGTTATGTGATGAAGTCGGAGCATGATTTATTTATTGATTGTCTTCCTTATGAGTGGCGGTCGGGGACGAGCGATGGTCTTTTCCTACCAATCTATCCCCCTAGGAGCATGCGCGTAGTACTTCATTTCGATAACTAATAGATTTTTGCAATAAGTATGTGAGTTCTTTATGACTAATGTTGAGTCCATGGATTGTACGCACTCTCACCCTTCCACCATTGCTAGCCTCTCTTGTGCCGCGCAACTTTCGCCGGTACCATAAACCCACCATTTACCTTCCTCAAAACAGCCACCATACCTACCTATTATGGTGTTTCCATAGCCATTCCGAGATATATTGCCATGCAACTTTCACCGTTCCATTTATTATGACACGCTTCATCATTGTCATATTGCTTTGCATGATCATGTAGTTGACATCATATTTGTGGCAAAGCCACCAATCATAATTCTTTCATACATGTCACTCATGAGTCATTGCACATCCCGGTACACCGCCGGAGGCATTCATATAGAGTCATATTTTGTTCTAAGTATCAAGTTGTAATTCTTGAGTTGTAAGTAAATAAAAGTGTGATGATCATCATTATTAGAGCATTGTCCCAGTGAGGAAAGGATGATGGAGACTACGATTCCCCTACAAGTCGGGATGAGACTCCGGACGAAAAAATAAAAAGAAAAAGAAAAAAGAGGCCATAAAAAAGAGAAGGCCCAAACAAAAAAAACAAAAAATGAGAGAAAAAGAGAGAAGGGGCAATGCTACTATCCTTTTACCACACTTGTGCTTCAAAGTAGCACCATGATCATCATGATAGAGAGTCTCCTATGTTGTCACTTTCATATACTAGTGGGAATTTTTCATTATAGAACTTGGCTTGTATATTCCAATGATGGGCTTCTGCTACCTCTTGAGCATTGTGTTGGTTTTCCCTTGAAGAGGAAAGGGTGATGCAGCAAAGTAGCGTAAGTATTTCCCTCAGTTTTTGAGAACCAAGGTATCAATCCAGTAGGAGGCTATGCGCGAGTCCCTCGCACCTGCACAAAACAAATAAATCCTCGCAACCAACGTGATAAGGGGTTGTCAATCCCTACACGGTCACTTACGAGAGTGAGATCTGATAGATACGATAAGATAATATTTTTGGTATTTTTATGATAAAGATGCAAAGTAAAATAAAAGGCAATGAAAATAACTAAGTGTTGGAAGATTAATATGATGATGATAGACCCAGGAGCCATAGGTTTCACTAGTGGCTTCTCTCAAGAGCATAGGTATTTTACGGTGGGTGAACGAACTACTGTTGAGCAATTGACAGAATTGAGCATAGTTCTGAGAATATCTAGGTATGATCATGTATATAGGCATCACGTCCAAGACAAGTACACCGACTCCTGCCTGCATCTACTACTATTACTCCACACATCGACCGCTATCCAGCATGCATCTAGAGTATTAAGTTCATAAGAACAGAGTAACGCCTTAAGCAAGATGACATGATGTAGAGGGATAAATTCATGCAATATGATAAAAAACCATCTTGTTATCCTCGACGGCAACAATACAATACGTGCCTTGCTGCCCCTACTATCACTGGGAAAGGACACCGCAAGATTGAACCCAAAGCTAAGCACTTCTCCCATTGCAAGAAAGATCAATCTAGTAGGCCAAACCAAACAGATAATTCGAAGAGACTTGTAAAGATAACCAATCATACATAAAAGAATTCAGAGAAGATTCAAATATTGTTCATAGATAAACTTGATCATAAACCCACAATTCATCGGTCTCAACAAACACACCGCAAAAGAAGATTACATCGAATAGATCTCCACAAGAGAGGGGGAGAACTTTGTATTGAGATCCAAAAAGAGAGAAGAAGCCATCTAGCTAATAACTATGGACCCGAAGGTTTGAGGTAAACTACTCACACTTCATCGGAGAGGCTATGGTGTTGATGTAGAAGCCCTCCGTGATCGATGCCCCCTCCGGCGGAGCTCTGGAACATGCCCCAAGATGGGATCTCGTGGATACAGAAAGTTACGACGGTGGAATTAGGGTTTTGGCTCCGTTCCTGATCGTTTGGGGGTACGTAGGTATATATAGGAGGAAGAAGTACGTCGGTGGAGCAACAGGGGGCCCACGAGGGTGGAGGGCGCACCCCCCTACCTCATGGCTTCCCTGTTGGTTGCTTGACGTAGGGTCTAAGTCTAGTGGATCTTGTTCATTCCAAAAATGACGTTCCCAAAGGTTTCATTCCGTTTGGACTTCGTTTGATATTCCTTTTCTTGGAAACCCTAAAATAGGCAAAAAACAGCAATTCTGGGTTGGGCCTCCGGTTAATAGGTTAGTCCCAAAAATAATATAAAAGTGGATAATAAAGCCCAATAATGTCCAAAACAGAAGTTAATATAGCATGGAGCAATCAAAAATTATAGATATGTTGGAGACGTATCAGCTTCCTCAAAATGCCCTAGGTCTTCGTGAGCAAGCGAGTTGGATGCACACCCATTTAGTTTCTTTTTGAGCTTTCATACACTTATAGCTCTAGTGCATCCGTTGCATGGCAATCCCTACTCACTCACATTGATATCTATTGATGGGCATCCCCATAGCCCGTTGATACGCCTAGTTGATGTGAGACTATCTTCTCCTTTTTGTCTTCTCCACAACCACCATTCTACTCCACCTATAGTGCTATGTCCGTGGCTCACGTTCATGTATTGCGTGAAGATTGAAAAAGTTTGAGAACATCAGAAGTATGAAACAATTGCTTGGCTTGTCATCGGGGTTGTGCATGATTTAATATTTTGTGTGATGAAGATAGAGCACAGCCAGACTATATGATTTTGTAGGGATAAATTTCTTTGGCCATGTTATTTTGAGAAGACATGATTGCTTAGTTAGTATGCTTGAAGTATTATTATTTCTATGTCAATATTAAACTTTTATCTTGAATCTTTCGGATCTGAACATTCATGCCATAATAAAGAAAATTACATTGAGAAATATGTTAGGAAGCATTCCACATCAAAAACTATGTTTTTATCATTTACCTACTCGAGGACGAGCATGAATTAAGCTTGGGGATGCTGATACGTCTCCAACGTATCTATAAATTTTGATTGTTCCATGCTATTATGTTATCTTTTTTGGATGTTTATTGGCTTTATTATACACTTCTATATTATTTTTGGGAATAACCTATTAACCGGAGGCCCAACCCAAATTGTTGTTTTCTTGCTTATTTCAGTGTTTTGAAGAAAAGGAATATCAAACGGAGTCCAAACGGAATGAAACCTTCGGGAGAGTTATTTTTGGAACGGAAGCAATCCAGGAGACTTGGAGTAGACGTCATGGAAGCTTTGAGGAAGCCACGAGGCAAGGAGGCGCGCCCTACCCCCCTGTGCGCGCCACCCACTGATACGTCTCCAACGTATCTATAATTTTTGATTGCTCCATGCTATATTATCTACTGTTTTGGACATTATTGGGCTTTATTATCCACTTTTATATTATTTTTGGGACTAACCTATTAACCGGAGGCCCAGACCAGAATTCCTGTTTTTTGGCCTATTTTAGGGTTTCGAAGAAAAGGAATATCAAACGGAGTCCAAACGGAATGAAACCTTCGGGAACATGATTTTCTCACCGAACATGATCCAGGAGACTTGGACCCTACGTCAAGAAACAAAGGAGGAGGCGACGAGGTAGGGGGCGCGCCTACCCCCCAGGAGCGCCCTCCACCCTCGTGGGCCCCCTGTTGCTCCACCGACGTACTCCTTTCTCCTATATATACCTACGTACCCCCAAACGATCAGAGATGGAGCCAAAACCCTAATTCCACCACCGTCACTTTCTGTATCCACGAGATCCCATCTTGGGGCCTGTTCCGGAGCTCCGCCGGAGGGGGCATCCATCACGGAGGGCTTCTACATCAACACCATAGCCTCTCCGATGAAGTGTGAGTAGTTTACCTCAGACCTTCGGGTCCGTAGTTATTAGCTAGATGGCTTCTTCTCTCTTTTTGGATCTCAATACAATGTTCTCCCCCTCTCTTGTGGAGATCTATTCGATGTAATCTTCTTTTGCGGTGTGTTTGTTGAGACCGATGAATTTTGGGTTTATGATCAAGTTTATCTATGAACAATATTTGAATCTTCTCTGAATTCTTTTATGTATGATTGGTTATCTTTCCAAGTCTCTTTGAATTATAAGTTTGGTTTGGCCTACTAGATTGATCTTTCTTGCAATGGGAGAAGTGCTTAGCTTTGGGTTCAATCTTGCGGTGTCCTTTCCCAGTGACAGTAGGGGCAGCAAGGCACGTATTGTATTGTTGCCATCGAGGATAACAAGATGGGGTTTTTATCATATTTCATGAATTTATCCCTCTACATCATGTCATCTTGCTTAAGGTGTTACTCTGTTTTCATGAACTTAATACTCTAGATGCATGCTGGATAGCGGTCAATGAGTGGAGTAATAGTAATTGATGCAGGCAAGAGTCGGTCTACTTGTCTCGGACGTGATGCCTATATACATGATCATACCTAGATACTCTCATAACTATGCTCAATTCTGTCAATTGCTCAATAGTAATTCGTTCACCCACCGTAAAATACTTATGCTCTTGAGAGAAGCCACTAGTGAAACCTATGGCCCCCGGGTCTATCTTCATCATATTCATCTTCCAATACTTAGTTATAACCTCTGCTTTTATTTTACTTTGCATCTTTATCACAAAAATACCAAAAATACTATCTTATCATATCTATAAGATCTCACTCTCGTAAGTGACCGTGAAGGGATTGACAACCCCTTATCGCGTTGGTTGCGAGGAGTTATTTGTTTTGTGCAGGTACTAGGGACGCGCGCGCAACCTCCTACTGGATTGATACCTTGGTTCTCAAAAACTGAGGGAAATACTTACGCTACTTTGCTGCATCATCCTTTCCTCTTCGGGGAAATCCAACGCAGTGCTCAAGAGGTAGCGAGAAGAATTTCTGGCGCCGTTGCTGGGGAGGTTCGCGCAAGTCAAGATTTGACTTCCGACAACGAGTCATTTCTGGCGTCTACGCAAAAGTCAACATACCAAGTACCCATCACAATCCTTATCTCCCGCATTACATTATTTGCCATTTGCCTCTCGTTTTCCTCTCCCCCACTTCACCCTTGCCATTTTATTCGCCCTCTCTCTCTCTATCCTCCCTCTCTTTCTCTATTTGCCTCTTTTTGCCCGCTTGCTTTTTGTCTGCTTGTGTGTTGGATTGCTTGCTTGTCATGATGGATCAACATAACACTAAATTGTGTGACTTTACCAATACCAACAACAATGATTTTATTAGCACTCCGATTGCTCCTCTTACCGATGCTGAATCTTGTGAAATTAATGCCGCTTTGTTGAATCTTGTTATGAAAGATCCATTTTTCGGCCTTCCTAGTGAAGATGCCTCTACCCATCTAAATAGCTTTGTTGATTTGTGTGATATGCAAAAGAATAAAGATGTGGACAATGATATTGTTAAGTTGAAGCTATTTCCTTTTTCGCTTAGAGATCGTGCTAAAGCTTGGTTTTCGTATTTGCCTAAAAATAGTATTGATTCGTGGAACAAGTGCAAAGATGCTTTAATCTCTAAGTATTTTCCTCCTGCTAAGATCATCTCCCTTAGAAACGATATTTTGAATTTTAACCAACTTGATCATGAACATGTTGCACAAGCTTGGGAGAGGATGAAATTAATGATACGTAATTGTCCTACTCATGGTTTGAATTTGTGGATGATTATACAAAAAAATTATGCCGGATTGAATTTTGCTTCTAGAAATCTTTTAGATTCGGCCGCGGGAGGCACTTTTATGGAAATCACTTTAGGAGAAGCTACTAAACTCCTAGATAGTATTATGGTTAATTATTCTCAATGGCATACTGAAAGATCTACTAATAAAAAGGTGCATGCGATAGAAGAAATTAATGTTTTGAGTGGAAAGATGGATGAACTTATGAAATTATTTGCTAATAAGAGTGTTTCTTCTAGTCCTAATGATATGCCCTTGTCTACTTTGATTGAGAATAATAATGAATCTATGGATGTAAATTTTGTTGGTAGGAATAATTTTGGTAACGATGCATATAGAGGAAATTTTAATCCTAGGCCTTATCCTAGTAATTCCTCTAATAATTATGGTAATTCCTACAACAATTCTTATGGAAATTATAATAAGATGCCCTCTGATTTTGAATCTAATATTAAAGAATTTATTACTTCGCAAAAGAATTTCAATGGATTGATTGAAGAAAAATTGCTTAAGATTGATGATTTGGCTAGGAACGTGGATAGAATTTCTCTTGATGTTGATTCTTTGAAACTTAGATCTATTCCACCTAAGCATGATATCAATGAGTCTCTCAAATCCATGAGAATTTCCATTGATGAGTGCAAAGAAAGAACCGCTAGGATGCGTGCTAATAAAGATGCCTTTATAAGAGCATGTTCTTCTAGTTCCTATGAAAATAAAGATGAAGATCTAAAAGTTATTGATGTGTCCCCTATTAAATCTTTGTTTTGCAATATGAATCTTAATAATGATGGGACTAAATATGATCCACCTTTTCCTAGAAGGCGTTCCAAGAGTTCGGAGTTTTTAGATCTTGATGCTAAATTTGATGAAAGAGGGATCGAAGAAATTAAAACCCTAGATGTTGCTAAACCCACTATTTTGGATTTCAAGGAATTTAATTATGAAAATTGCTCTTTGATTGATTGTATTTCCTTGTTGCAATCCGTGCTAAATTCTCCTCATGCTTATAGTCAAAATAAAGCGTTTACTAAACATATCGTTGATGCTTTGATGCAATCTTATGAAGAAAAAACTTGAGTTGGAAGTTTCTATGCCTAGAAAACTTTATGATGAGTGGGAACCTACTATTAAAATTAAAATTAAATATCATGAATGCTATGCTTTGTGTGATTTGGGTGCTAGTGTTTCCACAATTTCAAAGACTTTGTGTGATTTGTTAGGTATCCGTGATTTTGATGATTGCTCTTTAAACTTGCACCTTGCAGATTCCACTATTAAGAAACCTATGGGAAGAATTAATTATGTCCTTATTGTTTCAAATAGGAACTATGTGCCCGTAGATTTTATTGTTCTTGACATAGCTTGCAATCCTTCATGTCCTATTATTCTTGGTAGACCTTTCCTTAGAACAATTGGTGCAATTATTGATATGAAGGAAGGAAATATTAGATTCCAATTTCCATTAAGGAAAGGCATGGAACCCTTTCCTAGAAAGAAAATTAAATTACCTTATGAATATATTATGAGAGCCACTTATGGATTGCCTACCAAAGATGGCAATACCTAGATCTATCCTTGCTTTTTATGCCTATCTAGGGGCGTTAAACGATAGCGCTTGTTGGGAGGCAACCCTATCTTATTTTTATTCCTTACTTTTTGCTCCTGTTTAGTAATAAATAATTTATCTAGCCTCTGTTTTGGTTGTGTTTTTGTGTTTAATTAGTGTTTGTGCCAAGTAGAACCGTTGGGAAGACTTGGGGAAAGTCTTGATATATTGCTGTAAAAAACAGAAACTTTAGCACTCACGAGAACTGATTCCATTTTTATTTCGAAAGTGAAATTTAGTTAATTCTTTTTTCAGATGATTAATAGATAAATTCCTCACGTCCAGAAATTTATTTTAGAATTTTTGGGGTTCCAGATGTTGCGCTAGCTACAGATTACTACAGACTGTTCTGTTTTTGACAGATTCTGTTTTCCGTGTGTTGTTTGCTTGTTTTGATGAATCTATGGCTAGTAAAATAGTTTATAAACCATAGAGAAGTTAGAATACAGTAGGTTTAACACCAATATAAATAAAGAATGAGTTAATTACAGTACCTTTAAGTGGTCTTTTGTTTTCTTTCGCTAACGGAGCTCACGAGATTTTGTACTTTGAGTTTTGTGTTGTGAAGTTTTCAAGTTTTGGGTAAAGATTTGATGGATTATGGAACAAGGAGTTGCAAGAGCCTAAGCTTGTGGATGCACATGGAACCCCAAAGATAATCTAAGGACACCTAAAAGCCAAAGCTTGGGGATGCCCCGGAAGGCATCCCCTCTTTCGTCTACTCCTATCGGTAACTTTACTTGGAGCTATATTTTTATTCACCACATGATATGTGTTTTGCTTGAAGCGTCTTGTTTGATTTTAGTATTTGCTTTTTAGTTTACCACAATCATCCTTGCTGTACACACCTTTTGAGAGAGCCATACATGATTTGGAATTTGTTAGAATACTCTATGTGCTTCGCTTATATCATTTGAGTTATATAGTTTTGCTCTAGTACTTCACTTATATCTTTTAGAGCACGGTGATGGATTTGTTTTATAGAAACTTTTGATCTCTCATGCTTCACTAAGATTATTTTGAGAACTAAAATAGCATGGTAATTTGCTTAAATAATCCTAATATGCTAGGTATTCAAGATTGGTAAAAAAATTCCTATGAGTGTTTCGAATACTAAGAGAAGTTTGATGCTTGATGATTGTTTTGAGATATGGAGGTAATAATATCAAAGTCGTGCTAGTTGAGTAGTTGTGAATTTGAGAAGTGCTTGTGTTGAAGTTTGCAAGTCCCGTAGCATGCACGTATGGTAAACGTTATGTAACAAATTTGAAACATGAGGTGTTCTTTGATTGTCATCCTTATGAGTGGCGGTCGGGGACGAGCGATGGTCTTTTCCTACCAATCTATCCCCCTAGGAGCATGCGCGTAGTGCTTGGTTTTTGATGACTTGTAGATTTTTGCAATAAGTATGTGAGTTCTTTATGACTAATGTTGAGTCCATGGATTATACGCACTCTCAGCCTTCCATCATTGCTAGCCTCTTCGGTACCGTGCATTGCCCTTTCTCACATTGAGAGTTGGTGCCAACTTCGCCGGTGCATCCAAACCCTGTGATATGATACGCTCTTTCACACATAAACCTCCTTATATCCTCCTCAAAACAGCCACCATACCTACCTATTATGGCATTTCCATAGCCATTCCGAGATATATTGCCATGCAACTTTCCACCATTCCGTTTATCATGACACATTCATCATTGTCATATTGCTTAGAATGATCATGTAGTTGACATAGTATTTGTGACAAAGCCACCGTTCATAATTCTTTCATAAATGTCACTCTTGATTCATTGCATATTGTCGGCGTTCTAGGAATGGGGGTCCCCAGACTTTCCTGCTTGCGGCCTGCGGCGTGGCTCAAGTGGGGGCCCAGCGCGGCCCATCTTCATCAGCTCAAGCTCAAGACCCTCGCGAGGGGCCAAGCCTCGCGGGGCGGACAACAGGAAGCTTCCTCATAGGCAGCCTCGTCAGGAAGGCTCACGAGGAGGCGAAGAGATCAAGGCAGGGGTACCTCGCGAAGAGCCCGTGACGCAAGCCATGACAATCGAGACCAGGCGGGCGCCGGCCTGCGCAGTGTCCTTGTTTCCTCTTTGGTGCAAAGGGAGGAAGCACAGGCCAAGGCATCAGGCAAAGGTTGCCATTCCGGTGCAATGATACCAAGACCAGCAGAGCGGTAGGACGGAGGTCACCATGGAGCCCAAGACGGCATCATCACCAGTGCTTTTGGCAGCCGAAGACCACCTTTGGTCAGGATAACTTGTACTATATGTTCCCCTTCAAAATGGCCAATTGTTGGTGCCCTTCCCGCTCATTATTTGGGGAGAGGCCCAGGGCCTCTATAAATAGAGCTAGCCACCACATAGTAGAGACATCTAGAAAACATCCAAGAATCTGGTAGAGCCCTAGTAGAGAGAGAGAGAGGCGACTGAACTCACCCTAGCAGTTCATCACACCAGCTCAAGAACACCTCTCGCAAGGCTGTTCTTCCCTTGTACTATTCATCATCATCCCCTGAGGCAATCCACCACACCACACACTAGAGTAGGGTATTACACCACAACGGTGGCCCGAACCAGTATAAACCTTGTGTCCCTTGTGTTGTTCGTTGTTTCCAGCTTAGATCATGCAAGGAGATTGGACGTAGATCGGTAAGGGAGAGATCTCCATGCGCACCCTAGTGTTCGAACCTGAAGGGTCTGCCGGAACCCGAAATCCGACATTTGGCGCGCCAGGTAGGGGTGTGCCGGAATCTTTCTTCCGCCATTCGCGTGTGATCTTCTGTCGTGTCCGTGGCTGACGCTCGACGGGCTCGCGCTGAGCGCCGGGCTGCTCTCGCCACCCGCGTCGCCCAAACGGCGCCCATCGGCGGACATCCTCGTCGTTCCCCATCGCCTGTCGCCAACGCCGCCACCGGCCCGGCGGGGAACGAGCAGCAGGCCTCGTCCCAGCATCCTTCGGTACGGCGGGAAGGCCACACCGCCACACCATCGCTGACTCCAGCCGCTTCGTCGTCCCACGCCCGTCGTTCCCCCACGGATGCGCACGCCGCGCTGCTCCTGGCAAGAGAGCTCTTGCACTACCGCCCCGTCGACGACCTCTACAAAGACTAGCTCGCCCGCATCACTGAGCTCGTCAGCGCCGCAGGGGGCTCCCCCTTGACGTCCCTCTCGCTGCCTCGCCCTCCATTCCGCGCGGGAGGCGAGGATCAGGAGGTGCCTACACCACCTCCTCCCCAAGGAGGTGCCCTGGCTCCAAGGCAAGCAGCCCCGGGGCGAGACCCTCCGCGTCCGGCGCCTGCGCGGCAAGAAAGGAGCTGCCAAGAGATCCCTCGTCCCCAAGAAGGTGCTCGCGCACTCCCAGCGTCAGCGCGCCAAGATCGCGTCCCTTCACCTCCACGCCAAGACCCCGCTCTGCTCCAAGCGGCGGCGCGCAGTAATCCCCATGAGCAAGCCTAGTACCAGCAAAAGGCACCGGTGGCCACAGCAGGCTATCGTTCCCTCACCCCCCGAGCTATGCGGCGTCGCATGGCCAGGTAAGTTCAAGCCTGACCTGCCCCCTCGCTACGATGGCACGGCGGACCCGGCGGAGTTCCTGCAGCTTTACGAGCTATGCATCGAGGCCGCCAACAGAGACGAAAGGGTCATGGCGAACTGGTATCCCATGGCGCTCAAGGACGGGGCCCGCAGCTGGCTCCTGAACCTGGCTCCTGGCACAATCTCCTCCTGGGACAAGATGCGCACTCACTTCATCGCCAACTTCCAGGGCACTCGCGACTGGCCCCCGGCCGTGAGCGATCTGTGCCGCATCAAGCAGCAGCAAGGGGAAACCCTGTAGAAATACATCCAGCGCTTCAACAACGCTCGCCTCAAGATCCCCAAGGTGACTGAAGAAGCTATCATCTCGGCCTTCTCCAATGGCATACACGACGTCAAGATGAAGGAGGAGCTAGCAATCCATGAAGACCTGTGCACATCCCTGGAGCTGTTCAACTTGGCGACCAAGTGCGCCAGGGCTGAGGAGGGGCGCCTTTCCCTCCTCGAGCTCCCGGCTGCCGACCCAGAAGAGAAGAAGCCCAAGGCCAAGGACGTAAAGCGCAAGGGGGCTGTCGTGCTTGCAGTGGAGCCAGACACCAAGCGAGGCAGGGATCAGCCTGAGTCATCCAAAGGCAGCCGGTACTGCGTGTACCATGACCTCCACACCCACAACACCAATGAATGTCAAGAGCTCAGGGCCGTGAGAGATGGACGTGTCGGCCAACGCCCCGAGCGCAACGACAGGTGCTATGGCCGAGGAGGAGGAAGAGGTGGCGGATGATGGGAAGACCGTGGCCCTCGCCAAGGGTGGTGTGACCGACCTCGCGAGGATCACTGGCAGGACCAGCCTCGTGAGGGAGGCTGGAGAGATCAGCCTCGTGAGGATCGCCCGCACGGCAACGCAGGCCTTCCTCCTCTGCCGCCACCGCCAAGGAGGAACGAAGACCAACATCAGGACGAGGGGGCTGGGGGCTTCCAGGAGCCGCGCGCAATCGCTTGCATCTTGGGTGGAGCGTAGGCCCCAGCCTCACAGCGCATCTTCAAGCAGTCTGCTCGCGAGGTGAATGCAATCCTCCCCAAGCTTGAGGCCACGCGCCCTCTCAGGTGGTCTGCGTGCGCTATCACGCTCAGCTCAGCGGATCAGCTCAAGTGCGCGGCAACAGCCGGAACCCTCCCTATGCTTTGCTCCCCAGTCATCAGCAACGTGCAGGTCACCAGGACCCTCATTGACGGTGGAGCAGGACTCAACGTCCTGTCCGTTGAGACGTTCGACAATCTCCAAGTGACGTACGATCAGCTTCAGACAACCAAGCCCTTCTCAGGAGTCACTGATGGTTCCACTGTTCCGATAGGGCAGGTTCGCCTTCCAGTCACCTTCGGGCAGCGCAACAACTACCGCACCGAGCTCATCGACTTCAACGTCGCCCACATCCGTCTGCCATACAACACCATCCTCGGGTACCCAGCCCTGGCCAAGTTCAAGGCAGTGACTCACCATGGATACAATGTCCTCAAGATGCCAGGAAGCGGTGGAGTCATCACCGTACCCTGTGAAGAGAGGGACGCAGTATGTTCACTTGAGCGCGCGTTCCAAGCCGCAGCAATCGAGGACCCGGACCGCAGAAACGGAAGACTTCCCGAGGCGACCCCCAAGAAGAAGAAGGCTTCACCTGGCCCAAGCCATCAGGAGGCAGGCGCCTCCGTAGGTTTTGGGTCAGGATCTGCGCCCAATCAGGGAGCGCCACCCTCTCTCGCATAGGAAGGCGTGCCCGACGCCCTCCTCGGGCAGGGCTCAGGGGCTCTTTCTTGGAGAGCCACCGACTTTGCCAAGGTCGTGAGGGAGGCGCTCGGGCACCACTTGGAGGGGTGCTTCCAGGCACGTTTCCCTCAGGAAGGTACAAGGCAAGGAAGACCAAACCCTCAGGAGTTCATCGCAAGCAACACTCAGGAGCTACAGGAGTCGAGAGTCATGCGTGGCAGCCGCCTCTTGCCCGCCATGGCCCCACATCCAGGCAAGGATGGTGGGCTGCGTGTCTGCATCGACGTGCCAGGGCTCAACCAAGCAGCGTCTCAGGAGCGCCTCTGGCCTTCGCGCGTGGGGCGCTGCGAGGGTCCGCCTCACAGCTACGTTCGCATGCCTTTCAGCCTGCCGAACGCGGTCGCCGCTCATCAGCGCTTGCTGAGGAGCATTCTGGAGGCTCAGGAGGTCAGGCATCGTGCGGCCCTGGCGGAGATGGAGATGGCTCTCGGAGACCCACCTGTGCCCCCGGAGCCTCCCGAGGCTCTGATACGTCTCCAACGTATCTATAATTTTTTATTGCTCCATGCTATATTATCTACTATTTTGGGCAATATTGGGCTTTATTATCCACTTTTATATTATTTTTGGGACTAACCTATTAACCGGAGGCCCAGCCCAGATTTGTTGTTTTATGCCTATTTCAGTGTTTCGAAGAAAAGGAATATCATACGGAGTTGAAACGGAACGAAATCAACTAGAGAAGTTATTTTTGGAAGGAAACACACCTGATGAACTTGGACCCCACGTCAGGGGAGACACGAGGTGCTCCCGAGGGTGGGGGCACCCCCCTAGGGCGCGCCCCCTGTCTAGTGGGACCCCCGTGGCTCCTCCGACGTCCTCCCTGCACCCATATATACCCACGTGACCTAAAACTTCCAGAACGCAAGATAGATCGGGAGTTCCGCCGCCAGAAGCCTCCGTAGCCACCAAAAGTCAATTGGGACCCTGTTCCGGCACCTTGTCGGAGGGGGGAACCCTCACCGGTGGCCATCTTCATCATCCCGGTGCTCTCCATGATGAGGAGGGAGTAGTTCTCCCTCGGGGCTGAGGGTATGTACCAGTAGCTATGTGTTTGATCTCTCTCTCTCGTGTTCTTGAGATGATACGATCTTGATGTATCGCGAGCTTTGCTATTATATTTGGATCCTATGATGTTTCTTCCCCCCTCTACTCTCTTGTAATGAATCGAGTTTCCCCTTTGAAGTAATCTTATCGAATTGAGTCTTTAAAGACTTGAGAACACTTGATGTATGTCTTGCCGTGGATATCTGTGGTGACAACGGGATACCGCGTGCCACTTGATGTATGTTAAGGTGACCAACTTGCGGGTTCATGAACCTATGCATAGGGGTTGGCACACGTTTTCTCGTGATTCTCCGGTAGATCTTTGGGGCACTCTTTGATGTCCTTTGTGTTGGTTGAATAGATGAATCTGAGATTGTGTGATGCATATCGTATAATCATACCCACGGATACTTGAGGTGACATTGGAGTATCTAGGTGACATTAGGGTTTTGGTTGATTTGTGTCTTAAGGTGTTATTCTAGTACGAACTCTAGGGATGTTTGTGACACCTATAGGAATAGCCCAACGGATTGATTGGAAATAATAACTTTGAGGTGGTTTCGTACCCTACCATAATCTCTTCGTTTGTTCTCCGCTATTAGTGACTTTGGAGTGACTCTTTGTTGCATGTTGAGGGATAGTTATATGATCCAATTATGTTATTATTGTTGAGAGGACTTGCACTAGTGAAAGTATGAACCCTAGGCCTTGTTCCCTAGCATTGCAATACCGTTTACACTCACTTTTATCATTTGTTACCTTGCTGTTTTTATAATTTCAGATTACAATTACCTTTATCTACTATCCATATTGCACTTGTATCACCATCTCTTCGCCGAACTAGTGCACCTATACAATTTACCATTGTATTGGGTGTGTTGGGGACACAAGAGACTCTTTGTTATTTGGTTGCAGGGTTGCTTGAGAGAGACCATCTTCATCCTACGCCTCCCACGGATTGATAACTCTTAGGTCATCCACTTGAGGGAAATTTGCTACTGTCCTACAAACCTCTGCACTTGGAGGCCCAACAACGTCTACAAGAAGAAGGTTGTGTAGTAGACATCAAGCTCTTTTCTGGCGTCGTTGCCGGGGAGGTGAGTGCTTGAAGGTATATCTTTAGATCTTGCAATCGAGTCTTTTAGTTTCTTGTTTTATCACTAGTTTAGTTTATAAAAGAAAACTATAAAAAATGGAATTGAGTTTGTCTCATACGCTTCACCCTTTTAATATTTTTCGTAAGTATGATGGAAAGGAAAATTGTGCTCAAATGCTAGAAGAAGAAATCTATAAAATGTTTGGCACTAAATATTTGAATGATGAGCATGATTGCAATGTTGTTAGTATGAATTCCTTGAATATCCATGATGCTAATGATATGCAAAGCCACAAGCTTGGGGAAGCTATGTTTGATGAAGATGATATTTTTTGTTCCCCAAGTTTTGATGAGCAAATTTATTATGATGAAAGCATGCCTCCTATCTATGATGATTATTGTGATGACACGTATGCTTTAAAGAATAATGATAACCATGAAACTTGTCATCTTGATCCTAATTTTCAATCACATGATAGTTGTTTTGTTGAGTTTGCTCCCACTATTATTCATGAGAAGAATTTTGCTTATGTGGAGAGTAGCAAATTTCTATGCTTGTAGATCATGAAAAGAATTCTTTAGGTGCTGGTTATATTGTTGAATTCATTCATGATGCTACTGAAAATTATTATGAGGGAGGAACATATGCTTGTAGGAATTGCAATAATATCAAGTTTCCTCTCTATGTGCTCAAAATCTTGAACTTATGCTTGTTTTACCTTCCTATGCAAGTTGATTGTTGTTCCCATAAGTTGTTTGCTCACAAAATCCCTATGCATAGGAAGCATGTTAGACTTAAATGTGCTAGTCATATTCTTCATGATGCTCTCTTTATGTTTTAATTCTTATCCTTTATGTGAGCATCATTGAAATTATCATGCCTAGCTAGGGGCATTAAACGATAGCGCTTGTTGGGAGGCAACCCAACTTCATTTTATTCCATGCTTTTTGCTCCTGTTTAGTAATAAATAATTCATCTACCCTCTGCTTAGATGTGGTTTTATGCTTTTAATTAGTGTTTGTGCCAAGTAGAACCTTTGGGAAGACTTTGGGAAAGTCTTATTGATCATGCTGTCAAAAACAGAAACTTTAGCACTCACGAGAATTGTTGCCATTTTTATTTGTAGAGTGATATTTAGTTAATTATTTTTTCAGATTATTAATAGATAAATTCCTAAGGTCCAGAAATTTATTTGAGAATTTTATGAGTTCTAGAAGTATAAGTTTGATCCAGATTACTACAGATTGTTCTGTTTTTGACAGATTCTGTTTTCGATGTGTTGTTTAATTATTTTGATTAATCTATGGCTAGTAAAATAGTTTATAAACCATAGAGAAGTTGGAATACAGTAGGTTTAACACCAATATAAATAAAGAATGAGTTCATTACTGTACCTTGAAGTGGTGATTTATTTTCTTATACTAACGGAGCTTACGAGTTTTCTGTTAAGTTTTGTGTTGTGAAGTTTTCAAGTTTTGGGTAAGGATTCGATGGACTGTGGAATAAGGAGTGGAAAGAGCCTAAGCTTGGGGATGCCCATGGCACCCCAAGGTAATATTCAAGGACAACCAAGAGCCTAATCTTGGGGATGCTCCGGAAGGCATCCCCTCTTTCGTCTTCGTCCATCGGTAACTTTACTTGGAGCTATATTTTTATTCGCCACATGATATGTGTTTTGCTTGGAGCGTCAATTTATTTTTTTAGGATTTGCTTGCTGTTATTTAGAACAATGTTTTGCATCTTTTATTTCAATAAAAGTGGCATTGATAGTCTTTACTATGCCTATTTTAGAAGTATACATGTTGCTGTTTGAAAACAGAAAGTTTACCGCTGTTGCAATAATTCCCTAGAAACGTCAGAATGTGATAAAATGTTTAAACCTTTTGCATATGAAGCTATGATAAATTTACTACAGTGGGAATTTTATTTCATAATTTTTGGAGCTAGGGAAGTATGGATGTTGCTGCATTCTTTACAGACTATCCTGTTTAGGCAGATTGCTGTTATGTTTGCATTGTTTGCATATGTTTGCTTCTTTAATGATTCTATTTGAGGATAGGACTATTAAATATGCAGAGGAATTTAGTATGCAATGTTGAATAATAATTTTAGTGATTTGCTACAGTAGAGTATGATAAGGTTTTGGCAATGGTTTATACTAACCTATCTCACGAGTCCTTGTTGAGTTTTGTGTGGATGAAGCTTTTGAGATTTAGGGAGACCGTGATATGATAGGAATTAAGGAGACACAAAAGCTCAATCTTGGGGATGCCCAAGGCCCCCCCAAGATAATATTTCAAGAAGTCTCGAGCATCTAAGCTTGGGGATGCCCCGGTTGGCATCCCACCTTTCTTCTTCAACAACTATCGGTTAGTATCGGTTGATCCTAAGTTTTTGCTTCTTCACATGATGTTTGCTATTCTTAGATGTCATTTTATTTTGCTTTGCTTGCTGTTTGAATAAAATACCAAGATCTGAAATTCTTAAATGTTAGAGAGTCTTCACATAGTTGCATAATTATTAAACTACTCATTGATCTTCACTTACATCTTTCGGAGTAGTTTGTCATTTGCTCTAGTGCTTCACTTATATCTTTTAGAGCATGGTGGTAGTTTTATTTTGAAGAAATAGATGAACTCTCATGCATCACTTATATTATTTTGAGAGTCTTAAATATCATGGTAATTTGGTTAAAATCCTAATATGCTAGGTATTCAAGAATAATAAAAATTCTCTTATGAGTGTGTTGAATACTAAGAGAAGTTTGATGCTTGATGATTGTTTTGAGATATGGAGATGGTGATATTAAAGTCATGCTAGTTGAGTAGTTGTGAATTTAAAGAATACTTGTGTTAAAGTTTGTGATTCCCGTAGCATGCACGTATGGTGAACCGTTATGTGACGAAGTCGGAGCATGATTTATTTATTGATTGTCTTCCTTATGAGTGGCGGTCGGGGACGAGCGATGGTCTTTTCCTACCAATCTATCCCCCTAGGAGCATGCGCGTAGTACTTTGCTTTGATAACTTGTAGATTTTTGCTATAAGTATGTGAGTTCTTTATGACTAATGTTGAGTCCATGGATTATACGCACTCTCACCCTTCCACCATTGCTAGCCTCTCTAGTACCGCGCAACTTTCGCCGGTACCATAAACCCACCATATACCTTCCTCAAAACAGCCACCATACGTACCTATTATGGCATTTCCATAGCCATTCCGAGATATATTTCCATGCAACTTTCCACCATCCAGTTTATCATGACACATTCATCATTGTCATATTGCTTAGCATGATCATGTAGTTGACATAGTATTTGTGGCAAAGCCACCGTTCATAATTCTTTCATACTTGTCACTCTTGATTCATTGCATATCCTGGTACACCACCGGAGGCATTCATATAGAGTCATCTTTGTTCTAGTATCGAGTTGTATCATCGAGTTGTAAATAAATAGAAGTGTGATGATCATCATTCAATAGAGCATTGTCCCAAAAAAAAGAAAGGCCAAAAAAAGAAAGGCCAAATAAAAAAAGTCCAAATAAAAAAAAAGAAAGGTCAAATAAAAAAAGGGAAAGGCCAAATAAAAAAGGAAAGGCCAAATAAAAAATAAAAAAATAAAAAATAAAAAAGGGGCAATGCACTATCCTTTTACCACACTTGTGCTTCAAAGTAGCACCATGATATAGCAAGTCTCGTATATTGTGCTTCAAAGTAGCACCATGTTCTTCATATAGAGAGTCTCATATGTTGTCACTTTCATATACTAGTGGGAATCTTTCATTATAGAACTTGGCTTGTATATTCCAATGATGGGCTTCCTCAAAATGCCCTAGGTCTTCGTGAGCAAGCGAGTTGGATGCACCCCCACTAGTTTCTTTTGTTGAGCTTTCATACATTTATAGCTCTAGTGCATCCGTTGCATGACAATCCCTACTCACTCACA
The DNA here is from genome assembly GCF_003073215.2 of Triticum urartu. NCBI lineage: Eukaryota > Viridiplantae > Streptophyta > Magnoliopsida > Poales > Poaceae > Triticum > Triticum urartu. The sequence continues at coordinate 55,260,150 of NC_053022.1, forward strand.
TTGATATCTATTGATGGGCATCTCCATAGCCCGTTGATATGCCTAGTCGATGTGAGACTATCTTCTCCCTTTTTGTCTTCTCCACAACCACCATTCTATTCCACCTATAGTGTTATATCCATGGCTCACGCTCATGTATTGCGTGAAGATTGAAAAGGTTTGAGAACATCAAAAGTATGAAACAATTACTTGGCTTGTCATCGGGGTTGTGCATGATTTAAATATTTTGTTTGGTGAAGATGGAGCATAGCCAGACTATATGATTTTGTAGGGATAACCTTCTTTGGCCATGTTATTTTGAGAAGACATGATTGCTTTGTTAGTATGCTTGAAGTATTATTATTTCTATGTCAATATGAACTTTTGTCTTGAATCATATGGATCTGAATATTCATGCCACAATTGAGAAGAATCACAATGAAATTATGCCAAGTAGCACTCCGCATCAAAAATTCTTTTTTATCATTTACCTACTCGAGGACGAGCAGGAATTAAGCTTGGGGATGCTTGATACGTCTCCAACGTATCTATAATTTTTGATTGCTCCATGCTATATTATCTACTGTTTTGGGCAATATTGGGCTTTATTATCCACTTTTATATTATTTTTGGGACTAACCTATTAACCGGAGGCCCAGCCTAGATTTGCTGTTTCATGCCTATTTCAGTGTTTCGAAGAAAAGGAATATCATACGGAGTCGAAACGGAACGAAATCAACTGGAGAAGTTATTTTTGGAAGGAAACACACATGATGAACTTGGACCCCACGTCAGGGGAGACACGAGGTGCTCACGAGGGTGGGGGCGCCCCCTGTCTTGTGGGACCCCCGTGGCTCCTCCGATGTCCTCCCTGCACCCATATATACCCACGTGACCTAAAATTTCCAGAACGCAAGATAGATCGGGAGTTCCGTCACTAGAAGCCTCCATAGCCACCAAAAGTCAATCGGGACCCTGTTCCGGCACCCTGCCGGAGGGGGGAACCCTCACCGGTGGCCATCTTCATCATCCCGGTGCTCTCCATGACGAGGAGGGAGTAGTTCTCCCTCGGGGCTGAGGGTATGTACCAGTAGCTATGTGTTTGATCTCTCTCTCTCGTGTTCTTGAGATGATACGATCTTGATGTATCACGAGCTTTGCTATTATATTTGGATCCTATGATGTTTCTTCCCCCCTCTACTCTCTTGTAATGAATCGAGTTTCCCCTTTGAAGTAATCTTAGCGGATTGAGTCTTTAAAGACTTGAGAACACTTGATGTATGTCTTGCCGTGGATATCTGTGGTGACAATGGGATACCGCATGCCACTTGATGTATGTTAAGGTGACCAACTTGCGGGTTCATGAACCTATGCATAGGGGTTGGCACACGTTTTCGTCGTGATTCTCTGGTAGATCTTTGGGGCACTCTTTGATGTCCTTTGTGTTGGTTGAATAGATGAATCTGAGATTGTGTGATGCATATCGTATAATCATACCCACGGATACTTGAGGTGACATTGGAGTATCTAGGTGACATTAGGGTTTTGGTTGATTTGTGTCTTAAGGTGTTATTCTAGTACGGACTCTAGGGCTGTTTGTGACACCTATAGGAATAGCCCAACGGATTGATTGGAAAGAATAAATTTGAGGTGGTTTTGTACCCTACCATAATCTCTTCGTTTGTTCTCCGCTATTAGTGACTTTGGAGTGACTCTTTGTTGCATGTTGATGGATAGTTATATGATCCAATTATGTTATTATTGTTGAGAGGACTTGCACTAGTGAAAGTATGAACCCTAGGCCTTGTTTCCTAGCATTGCAATACCGTTTACGCTCACTTTTATCATTTGTTACCTTGCTGTTTTTATAATTTCAGATTACAAATACCTTTATCTACTATCCATATTGCACTTGTATCACCATCTCTTCGCCGAACTAGTGCACCTATACAATTTACCATTGTATTGGGTGTGTTGGGGACACAAGAGACTCTTTGTTATTTGGTTGCAGGGTTGCTTGAGAGAGACCATCTTCATCCTACGCCTCCTATGGATTGATAAACCTTAGGTCATCCACTTGAGGGAAATTTGCTACTGTCCTACAAACCTCTGCACTTGGAGGCCCAACAACGTCTACAAGAAGAAGGTTGTGTAGTAGACATCAGGCTCCTGGGCCTGGGGGATCGTGAGGGTCGACGTCTTCATCGCGCATCGCCCGCTTTTCAGCATCACTCCATCTTCAACGGCACCAGGTGACATCTTTCTAAGTCCCGTTTTTAGCTGGGAGCGCCCACAGGGCCGCATTATTCCCAGGTTGCGTGGGTCCATCCCTGCGGCATGTATCCGTTTTGATTATGCTCTTTTCTTACCTTGCTGGCTCGGGCTGCATCATCTCCGAGCTGCTCGAGCCTGGCCCTACGGCGTCTGCTTTTCCCGTGTCTACTTAAAATGAATTTGCTCTTTCGTGCTCAATTGTCACCTGCTGCTTATCGCGGACTTCTCCGCTTTCATGCAAAGCGCTTGCACGTTAAAAGGAGGGTACCTGAGCATCGCGACTCATGGACTCCTACTGGCTCTCCAGCCCTTACCCCCTGGCCTTGAGCCACGACATCGCGACCTGTCATACCAGCGGCGGCTGAGCTCGCTCAAGGGCCGGGACCTGAGGACGTAGAGCATTTGCATTCTAACCACCCTGCAGGAACACACCATTGATAAAGGCCCAGAGCCAGGCGCAACCCGCCTCGAGGTAGGGCATCGTGAGTCCCGTGCTGGCTCACGAGTGCCTAGATACACCTCTCCTAGCCCTACCGTGCCGGCCATGTGTCAGGGCGGGGCTGTACACGCCCCGGGGGCTCCTCCCGGAGGGGAGCCCCCTCCCACGTACCAGTGGAAGCACGATGCTCCGCGCTGGCTGACGACACTGCCGAGGAGCGGCTATGCCCGTACACATACGGAAGCGCTATGCTCCGCGCTGGTGATAAACAACTAAGGGCGGCCTCCGGCCGTACCAACCTCAGGGAGCCCAGAGCTCAGTGTCCGGCACCATCGCAACGCCTCCCCTCTGGAGCGCCGCGTGAGGGGGCTGGACACGGGGGCTACGCCCGGGCCTCGCCCGAGCGCACGCCACCCAGCCAGGTCCCTCGGACCTGGTCGTCACGCGCCCCTTCCCGAGCGGAGCCAAGGTATGGAAACCCAGTTGAACGTCAAGGGGGACTCCTGAGCATCACAACTCAGGAGCCTAACTTGCCCCGTAGCCCCTCACTCCTTAGTCCCGTCCTGGTTTCCGGTCGGGGCTAACGCTGGGTGAGGTACGCGCGGGGCCGGGCCCTGCCGACGCAGAACAATCAATCCACTCCTCGTTCCCCCCTTTCCTACTTGTTGCTTGTGCGTTAAGGGGGGCTCCTGAGCATCGCGACTCAGGAGCCTAACTTGCCACGTAGCCCCTCACTCCTTAGTCCCATCCTGGTTTCCGGTCGGGGCTAACACTGGGTGAGGTATGCGCGGGGCCGGGCCCTGCCGACGTAGAGCACGAGCAAGTAGGGGAGAAAAATGCAAATTCCCGGAAATTCAAAGCAAATATTACAAGCTATAGATTGTTTTCCGACGCCAAACACAAGTTTAAATGCCTCCGCCAGGCATGGTGCGTGCTGCAGGAATAAAAATAGGACAGAAGCCGCGGAGGGATCACTCTCCAGTGGCGCTGCCTCCTGGGGCCGCGGAGCTGGCGGCACCGCGCCCGGGCAAGATGCTGAAGGCGTGGAACCTCCCCAGCAAAGCTTCGGCTCGGCCTTTCACGGCCTCAACGGCAGCGGCGGCAAGGTTGCTGCTCATGGGCTCCAGCAGGCTGTCGAGGTCGACATTGGGGTCACGCAGGTAGACGTGGCTAAGGACACGCGTCAGCGCCGCCGAAGACAGGGCATGCACCTCGGCCTCGGCCGTGGGGCCAAGGCCGTCTATGACATCTTCGAGTGCACGGACCAGGAAGGGGAGCAGCTTGGCGGGGCCGTCCTCCATGCCAGCCAGCGGCTCCTCCAAGCCGCCCTCATAGAGCGTCTTCAGCGCGGCACGAGCCCTCTTCTCCATCTTCGTGAAGGCCACCCGATCCTCCGCCAGGACCTTCGCCTTGGCGTCCAGCTCGGCCCTCTCCGCCTGCAGCGACCGCTCCAGCGTCTCCAGTTCGCCATGGCGGTCGTCGAGCTTGGCATCCCGGCCCTTGACGGTAGCCTCCTGAGCCTTCATCTACTTCTCTTTCTCCTGGCGGCCGTGGACCTCCTTGGCGAGCTCGTCGCGCAGGCCTTGCAGCTCGACCTCCATCTCCTTGCAGCGAGCCTTGGCAGCCGCAGTGTCGCCCAGGGCAGCGTCGCAGGCGGCCTTGGCTTGGTTGGCGGCCTGCTTCTCCCCATCGGAGGCCGCCATGGCCTGGCTCAGCGCTGGTCGGACAGAGGCAGCAGAACGGGCCCAGCCAGAAGCTAGCTCCAGGCGCCCGGCCGCTAGGCGAGGGTCCGCGCTCAGAAGATCCTCCCGCAGCTGGCTCAGTTCACTGGCGACCTGGTCCAGGACGGCGGCAGAGGAAGCAGAAGAAGCAGGAACCAGCGGAGCGGGCGAAGAAGACGGCGGCGTGATCACGGCTTGGCAGGAAGGAACCCCTGGGCCTTGGACGCCCCGGCTGCAGCATCGAGCGCAGTCAACTCCAGGGTCAGTGGGGCCACAGGGGGCTGACTCCTCGCCAAGGCGTCCCAGTTGGCCTCACGAGGATGATTGGACCAGGGAGGCGCGAGCCGCGCCATCTTCCTCCCCAGCGGACGAAAACACCGCCCCGGCAGATGGACTCGCACCAAACGAAGCCGCAGAAGCCCCTCTCAACCTCTTCGCCGCAGGCACAGGCCTGACAAGAGAATATGGACGTCAAGCCTCGGCGGCAGAAACCAAGCAAAGAGGGAATCAAGCACTTACTGGTCGTCGCTCGCGGACCGAAGCAACTTCCAGCCAAACTTGAAGCCCGAGAGCCTGCAGTTTGGGTCAGCCTCGGGAGGCCAGGAAGCAGAAGCCACGTCGGGAGGGCTGCGGCTGGCTTCAGACCGCCCAGGGATCGAAGTGGACCCTGGGGGAACCAGCCCCGACCTACCCTTCCTTGTGACCAAAGGAGAGTCCTCCCCTCCTCGCCCGGCGCCGGCATCGTCATCATCCGGCATGGAGCGGAGGGCCCGAGACCTAAGCCGAGGGAAGGACTCCCCCGACTCCTCGCCAGTCGCCTCAAAGACAGACTCTTCCTCCTCCGCCTCTTCTTCCTCCTCGCTCCCGCTGGAGCTGCCGGAGGACACGTCCACCATCGCCAGCGCCGCAAGATCCTCGGGAGCTACCGCAGGCACCAGCCCCTCGCCGTTGAAGGTGGGAATGGCGTTCACCACCTGCTCCCAGTCGTCGTGAAGGAACAGTGGGACGGGGGCACCCATCAGCTTCGCCACATCTCCCCCAACCAAGGAATGGAGGGCCGCGACCCGATTCTCGTTGGTCAGGGCCTCCGAGCTCAGGCGCAAGGCATCGCCCGCTTCCCCAAGCCTCCACAACGGGAGCGAGTGCTCCTGGAGTGGAGCCACCCGGTGCTCCAGGAACTCCCTCAGGAGCAAGGCCCCGGTCAGCTTCACCGCCCCCAAGTTGCTTGGCCTCAGGTCCGCGTCCATCCTCTTCAGCACCGCCTTCGCACGGGGGTCGACGAGCTCCGCGTGGGACCACGCGTCGAAGACCTTGGGCTACCCCGTAGGCAGCACCAGACGGGGGTGGAGACGCCCGACATCCACCATGACCCACTTGCTCCGGAAGCCTTCGATCCTCTTCCCAGGCTTCGAGATAGCATTGGAATTGGAGTACGCGATAAAGCTCGCACACGCGGAGGCATGGACACCAGAAACCCGGAGAGAAAAATAGTGATGCAACAAGGCCACCGAGGGCTTTACCCCGACATGAGCCTCACAGTAGTAAGCAAAAATCGCCAGGAGAAGAACAGAGTTGGGGTGGGAGATGCAGAGCCTGCAGGTTGTACTGGCAGAGAACAGAAAAGAAGAACTCAGAGAAAGGAGGCACCAGACCGGTGACAATGGCGCTCACAAAGAGCGGATAGAAGGTGCTCCCCTTGACTTCAGGAAGGTCAGAGCCGGCCTTGAGCAAAGTCGCCCCCTTGCTGCCCTACGCCACTGTCATCAGGCGCGTAAGGGCGAGGTTCTTCTCTGACAGGTTCGGGGAATCCAGGGCCGGCGAGTACCAGGCCTCGGTCGAGGACTTGCGAGGCGCCATGGCGTGCCAGATGAGAAGGATTGAGACAGATCTGGAGGATTTCGGAAGCAAGGAGGAGGAGAGCGAGAAAGGGGATCTGGAGCAAGCCGAAGGAGAACAAAGCAAGTAAGTCTGGCCCGGGCACCTCTTTTGTCAGATGGACAGTTGCCAAGGCGTCATGGGGAAGCACAGACGCCCACGTCCAATCAATCGCCACGCTGCGCCCAAGGCCGCAAGCTGTTAGGGCCCGCAGCGTTTCGCGCTTGCCCTTCTCTTTCCTGCTAGGCCAAGCCTGGGCGCGCCTCGGGCCTGGGGGCTACTGTCGGTGTTCTGGGAACGGGGGTCCCCAGACTTGCCTGCCTGCGGCCTATGGCGTGGCTCAAGTGGGGGGCCAGCGCGGCCCATCTTCATCAGCTCAAGCTCAAGACCCTCGCGAGGGGCCAAGCCTCGCGAGGCGGAAGACAAGAAGCTTCCTCAGAGGCAGCCTCGTCAGGCAGGCTCACAAGGAGGCGGAGAGATCAAGGTAGGGGTACCTCGCAAAGAGCCCGTGACGCAAGCCATGACGATCGAGACCAGGCGGGCGCCGGCCTGCGCAGTGTCCTTGTTTCCTCTTTGGTGCAAAGGGGGCAAGCACAGGACAAGGCATCGGGCAAATGTTGCCATTCCGGTGCAACGAGACCAAGACCAGCAGAGCGGCAGGATGGAGGTCACCGTGGAGCCCAATACGGCGTCATCACCAGTGCTTTTGGCAGCCGAAGACCACCTTTGGTCACGATAACTTGTACTATATGTTCCCCTTCAAAATGGCCAATTGTTGGCGCCCTTCCCGCTCATTATTTGGGGAGAGGCCCAGGGCCTCTATAAATAGAGCTAGCCACCATAGAGTAGAGACATCTAGAAAACATCCAAGAATCTGGTAGAGCCCTAGTAGAGAGAGAGAGAGAGAGGCGACTGAACTCACCCTAGCAGTTCATCGCACCAGCTCAAGAACACCTCTCGTGAGGCTGTTCTTCCCTTGTACTATTCATCATCAGCCCCTGAGGCAATCCACCACACCACACACTGGAGTAGGGTATTACACCACAATGGTGGCCCGAACCAGTATAAACATTGTGTCCCTTATGTTGTTCGTTGTTTTCCAGCTTAGATCACGCGAGGAGATTGGACGTAGATTGGTAGGGGAGAGATCTCCGCATGCACCCCAGTGTTCGAACCTCAAGGGTCTGCTGGAACCCGAAATCCGACACATATCCTGGTACACCGCCGGAGGCATTCATATAGAGTCATCTTTTGTTCTAGTATCGAGTTGAAATCATTGAGTTGTAAATAAATAGAAGTGTGATGCTCATCATTTTATAGAGCATTGCCCCAAGTGAGGAATAAAAAAAAAGAGAAAGGCCATAAAAAAGGAGAAGGCCCAAAAAATGAGAGAAAAAGAGAGAAGGGATAATGCTACTATCCTTTGCCACACTTGTGCTTCAAAGTAGCACCATAATCTTCATGATAGAGAGTCTTTTGTTTTGTCACTTTCATATACTAGTGGGAATTTTCATTATAGAACTTGGCTTGTATATTCCAACCATGGGCCTCCTCAAGTGCCCTAGGTCTTCGTGAGCAAGCAAGTTGGATGCACACCCACTTAGTTTCTTTTGTTGAGCTTTCATACATTTATAGCTCTAGTGCATCCATTGCATGGCAATCCCTACTCCTTGCATTAACATCAATCGATGGGCATCTCCATAGCCCATTGATTAGCCTCGTTGATGTGAGACTTTCTCCCTTTTGTGTCTTCTCCACATAACCCCCATCATCATATTCTATTCCACCCATAGTGCTATGTCCATGGCTCGCTCATATATTGCGTGAAAGTTTATAGGTTTGAGATTACTAAAGTATGAAACAATTGTTTGGCTTGTCATCGGGGTTGTGCACGATGAGAGCATTCTTGTGTGACGAAAATGGAGCATGACTAAACTATATGATTTTGTAGGGATGAACTTTCTTTGTCCATGTTATTTCGAGAAGACAAAATTGCTTAGTTAGTATGCATGAAGTATTACCATTTTTATATCAATATGAACTTTTATCTTGAATCTTTTGGATCTGAATATTCATGCCATAATTAAGAAGAATTACATTCAAATTATGCCTAGTAGCGTTCCACATCAGAAATTCTGTTTTTTATCATTTACCTACTCGAGGACGAGCAGGAATTAAGCTTGGGGATGCTTGATACGTCTCCAACGTATCTATAATTTTTGATTGCTCCATGCTATATTATCTACTGTTTGGACATTATTGGGCTTATTATCCACTTTTATATTATTTTTGGGACTGACCTATTAATCGAAGGCCCAGCGCAGAATTGTTGTTTTTTTGCCTATTTTAGTGTTTCGAAGAAAAGGAAGATCAAACGGAGTCCAAAAGGAATGAAACCTTCGGGAACGTGATTTTCTCACCGAACATGATCCAGGAGACTTGGACACTACGTCAAGAAACAAAGGAGGAGGCCACGAGGTAGGGGGCGCGCCCCCCCCCCCCCCCCCAGGCGCGCCCTCCACCCTCGTGGGCCCCATGTTGCTCCACCGACGTACTCCTTCCTCCTATATATACCTACGTACCCCCAAACGATCAGAGACGGATCCAAAACCCTAATTCCACTGCCGTAACTTTCTGTATCCACGAGATCCCATCTTGAGGCCTGTTCCGGAGCTCCGTCGGAGGGGGCATCCATCACGGAGGGCTTCTACATCAACACCATAGCCTCTCCGATGAAGTGTGAGTAGTTTACCTCAGACCTTCGGGTCCATAGTTATTAGCTAGATGGCTTCTTCTCTCTTTTTGGATCTCAATACAATGTTCTCCCCCTCTCTTGTGGAGATCTATTCGATGTAATCTTCTTTTTGCGGTGTGTTTGTTGAGACCGATGAATTGTGGGTTTATGATCAAGTTTATCTATGAACAATATTTGAATCTTCTCTGAATTCTTTTATGTATGATTGGTTATCTTTGCAAGTCTCTTCGAATTATCAGTTTGGTTTAGCCCACTAGATTGATCTTTCTTGCAATGGGAGAAGTTCTTAGCTTTGGGTTCAATCTTGCGGTGTCCTTTCCCAGTGACAGTAGGGGCAGCAAGGCACGTATTGTATTGTTGCCATCAAGGATAACAAGATGGGTTTTTTATCATATTGCATGAATTTATCCCTCTACATCATGTCATCTTGCTTAAGGCGTTACTCTGTTTTCATGAACTTAATACTCTAGATGCATGCTGGATAGCGGTCGATGAGTGGAGTAATAGTAGTAGATGCAGGCAGGAGTCGGTCTACTTGTCTCGGACGTGATGCCTATATACATGATCATACCTAGATACTCTCATAACTATGCTCAATTCTGTCAATTGCTCAACAGTAATTTCTTCACCCACCGTAAAATACTTATGCTCTTGAGAGAAGCCACTAGTGAAACCTATGGCCCCCGGGTCTATCTTCATCATATTCATCTTCCAGTACTTAGTTATTACCTTTGATTTTATTTTACTTTGCATCTTTATCACAAAAATACCAAAAATATTATCTTATCATATCTATCAGATCTCACTCTTGTAAGTGACCATGAAGGGATTGACAACCCCTTATCGCATTGGTTGCGAGGAGTTATTTGTTTTGTGCGGGTACTAGGGACGCGCGCGCAACCTCCTACTGGATTGATACCTTGGTTCTCAAAAACTGAGGGAAATACTTACGCTACTTTGATGCATCATCCTTTCCTCTTTGGGGAAATCCAACGCAGTGCTCAAGAGGTAGCACCCACCCTCGTGGGCCCCTCGTGGCTCCCGTGACCGACTTCTTTCGCCTATATATGTCCATATACCCTAAAAACATCGAGGAGCAGAATAGATCAGGATTTCCGCCGCCAGAAGCCTCCGTAGCCACCGAAAACCAATCTAGACCCGTTCTGGCACCCTGTCGGAGGGGGCTCCCTCACCGGTGGCCATCTTCATCATCCTGGCGCTCTCCATGACGAGGAGGGAGTAGTTCACCCTCGGGGATAAAGGTATGTACCAGTAGTTATGTGTTTGATCTCTCTCTCTCTCTTGTGTTCTTGAGGTGGTACGATCTTGATGTATCACGAGCTTTGCTGTTATAGTTGGATCTTATGATATTTCTCCCCCTCTACTATCTTGTAATGGATTGAGTTTTCCTTTGAAGTTATCTTATCGGATTGAGTCTTTAAGGATTTGAGAACACTTGATGTATGTCTTGCATGTGATTATCTGTGGCGATAATGGGATATCACGTGATCCACTTGATGTATGTTTTGGTGATCAACTTGCGAGTTCCGTGAACTTATGCATAGGGGTTGGCACACGTTTTCGTCTTGACTCTCCGGTAGAAACTTTGGGGCACTCTTTGAAGTTCTTTGTGTTGGTTGAATAGATGAATCTGAGATTGTGTGATGCATATCGTATAATCATACCCGCGGATACTTGAGGTGACATTGGAGTATCTAGGTGACATTAGGGTTTTGGTTTATTTGTATCTTAAGGTGTTATTCTAGTATGAACTCTATGATAGATCGAACGGAAAGAATTGCTTCATGTTATTTTACTAAGGACTCTTGAATAGATCGATCAGAAAGGATAACTTTGAGGTGGTTTCGTACCCTACCATAATCTCTTTGTTTGTTCTCCGCTATTAGTGACTTTGGAGTGACTCTTTGTTGCATGTTGAGGGATAGTTATATGATCCAATTATGTTATTATTCTTGAGAGAACTTGCACTAGTGAAAGTATGAACCCTAGGCCTTGTTTCGACGCATTGCAATACCGTTTACGCTCACTTTTACCACTTGCTACCTTGCTGTTTTTATATTTTTAGATTACAAAAACTTATATCTACCATCCATATTGCACTTGTATCACCATCTCTTTGCTGAACTAGTGCACCTATACAATTTGCCATTGTATTGGGTGTATTGGGGACACAAGAGACCCTTTGTTATTTGGTTGCAGGGTTGTTTGAGAGAGACCATCTTCATCCTACGCCTCCCACGGATTGATAAACCTTAGGTCATCCACTTGAGGGAAATTTGCTACTGTCCTACAAACCTCTGCACTTGAAGGCCCAACAACGTCTACAAGAAGAAGGTTGTGTAGTAGACATCAGGACCCTTCGTCGGTGGAGCCCTCCATGGACTCGCGCAACCGTTACCCTTCGTGGGTTGAAGTCTCCATCAACATGGATGTACTATAGCACCACCTATTGGAACCACGCCAAAAATCTCCGTGTCTACATTGCGTTTGCTCCCTCCAAACTCCTCCCCTTTACCTTCATATGCAATGTTTTACATTCCGCTGCTATACTTTTAGAATTGCATGTGTAGGTTGATTGCTTGACTTGTGTTAAGTTGCTAAAATCTGCTAAGACTTAAAATTTGGAAAAGGCTAGATTTTTATTTGGTCAAGTAGTTTAATCACCCCCTCTAGACATACTTTTGTTCCTACAAGTGGTATCAAAGCTTTGGTCTCCATTTGCCTTGATTTCCATAGCTCTGGTGATCATAGCCTTGGTTTCAGAACCTAGTAGAGTATGGCGTCTAGCGAGGGAAATTACCACAGTAGAGGTCCTTACTTTGATGGCACTAATTTTGCTAGTTGGAAGCATAAGATGAAAATGCATATTCTTGGACATAACCGCACCGTTTGGGCTATTGTGTGTATTGGTTTGCAAGGTGAATTCTTCGATGGAGGAGAACCAAATCGTGAAGCAACCTCTGAAGAATTGAAGATGTTATAATACAATGCTCAAGCTTGCGATATCCTCTTCAATGGATTGTGCTCCAAAGAATTCAACAAAATCAGTCGTCTTGAGAATGCAAAGGAAAATTGGGATACTTTGATTGATATGCACGAAGGTACCAACTCCGTCAAGGAATCCAAATTGGATGTGCTTCAAGTCAGCTTGACAAGTTCAAAATGAAGGATGGTGAAGGTGTCGCTAAAATGTATTCCAGGCTTGCCCTCATCACAAATGAGATTGTCGGCTTAGGAAGTGAATAGATGACCAACATATTCATCATCAAGAAGATCCTAAGAGCCTTGGATGGAAAATATGACACTGTGTGCACATTGATCCAAATGATGCCCAATTACAAAGATCTCAAGCCAACGGAAGTCATGGGTAGAATTGTTGCTCATGAGATGTCACTCAAGCACTACTTCAAGATGCTGCTAACGCCACACTACGATCAGCGACCCTTTGACGAAACTGTGTGTGATGCATTAATCACAAACAGGGATGTAAAAAACCCATCAAAAAAGGTGCAAAACGTTTGCGATGGCGGACCATCAAACACGGTTCATATTTTAGTTGTGTGTGCGACTCAAGGCACACTGTTAACCCGTTCGAACTATTTGCGATGTGGCAGAACAACAGAAACGGGCAGCCATATCAATGTGTGTGTGATATATGGCATACAGTTTGCTTCGACGAACTGTTTGTTATTAGGGAGTGCAACAAAAATGGTTAGCAAGATCAAGGTGTGTCTGATATAGGGCATACGGTTCACTCGGACGAACTATTTTCGATTAGCGAACACAATAGAAACGGTTCAACTTAACAAGATGTGTGTGATACGTGGCAAACAGCTGACTCGGATGAACTGTTTGCGATGAGAAATTACAACACAGACGGTTAATACATTTTGTTCATGTGCGAATTCGTCTGTACAAAAAACTTTGAAAAATGCGAACTAGTTGCTTGCGGTGGCTAGGACTATCGCACATGATGCGGCTGCGAGTACTCGTGTGCAATGATTAGTAAGTTACACATATGTTTCCTTATGTTAACACTTGTGTTGTAAATAACACGTGACACCGGATACGGTATTTAGGTTGTGTGTGTGCTCCACTTAGTCTTCCCGCGCTCCAGCGAATGCTTCCCATGCTCCACATGGGTGAATTGTAAAATCCACGCCTCTTCCCTCATCGGTTTCCCGCCACCAGCTAATGGCTTGCTGCATATAACCCAGGCGGCAACGCACCTCCACGACACTCTGCGCAGATCTAATCCTCACCCATCCACCATTAGTTATTCCAAGCATGCCAAGCAATGACCAAAGCTTCAACGTCGACGCCTACCCGCATTACATCTTCGGCGAGGAGAATGAGCCGGCGCAGGTTGGGGAGCAAGAGCTTCATCGGCCGGTGCAGGCACCATGGCCGATCGGCAGCGATATTGGCGTGACAGTCCTTGGGAGCACAATCGACATATTGCAGAGGAGGTGTGTTGAGCAGTTTGCCATCCACCGTGCAAAAGATCCAGAGCTGCTCGGCGACATGATCGACATCCCACCCGAAGATCTATCGTCACTAGTGCTCATCAAGAGACCGATGCCCCGCAAGGAATGGGCAGAGGACCTCTGCATTTCAGTCAAAACACAGGTAGCCTGCGGCCTCATCATTGCCCGCGGCGGCCGTGTCAACCTCAATCCCGATGATGTGGTGGCCAGGCTCGAGTGCATCCTTGGCGGAGTTGACGTCCCCGACAAAGTAGAACATTGCCAACGTGATATCTTGAGGATGCCGGTGATGGACGGAATTTGCTACCAGGCCAGAGACATGGAAATGGAGCGGTTTGATACGTCCATTTTGCATCATGCTCTTATATCGATATTTATTGCATATGGGCTGTTATTACACATTATGTCACAATACTTATGCCTATTCTCTCTTATTTTATAGGGTTTACATGAAGAGGGAGAATGCCAGCAGCTGGAACTCTGGGCTGGAAAAGGAGCAAATATTAGAGACCTATTCTGCACATCTCCAGAAGTCCTGAAACTTCACGGGAGCACGTTTCAGAATATATAAAAAATAGTGGGCGAAAGAAGTACCAGAGGGGGGCCACCCACCATCCACGAGGGTGGGGGGCGCGCCCTACCCCCCTGGGCACGCCCGCTGCCTCGTGGGCCCTGTGGCAGCCCTCTAATGCCCATCTTCTGCTATGTGAGGTCTTTCGTCCAGGAAAAAATAATAAGAAAGCTTACAGGACAAAACTCCGCCGTCACGAGGCGGAACCTTGAGAGAACCAATCTAGGGCTCCGGCGGAGCTGTTCTGCCGGGGAAACTTCCCTCCGGGAGAGGAAAATCATCACCATCGTCATCACCATCCATCCTCACATCGGGAGGGGTTCAATCTCCATCAACATCTTCACCAGCACCATCTTATCTCAAATCCTAGTTCATCTCTTGTATCCAATCTTTGTCTCAAAATCTCAGATTGGTACCTGTGGGTTGCTAGTAGTGTTGATTACTCCTTGTAGTTGATGCTAGTTGGTTTACTTGGTGGAAGATCATGTGTTCAGATCCTTTATGCATATTAATACCCCTCTGATTATGAACATGAATATGATTTGTGAGTAGTTACGTTTGTTCCTGAGGACATGGGAGAAGTCTTGCTATAAGTAGTCATGTGAATTTGGTATTCGTTCGATATTTTGATGAGATGTATCACTACAAAAAAAGACACATCCGTGACATTTTGGGCTGAACGAATTTTTTCTGTCATACTTATGACACTTCTATGACGATAATTGTGACAAAACCCGGTATCATCATAGATGTGGTGGGCTCCTACTTCTATGACAAAAAATCATGACAGAAAATGGGCTTTTCGTCTTGGGCGGGCCGGAGACGCAACTGCATGACATTCTTTGGGCCGTCCATGATGGAAAAAACTATGGTAGAAGCGAGGGCGAGGAAAATATTGGTGTGTTCCTGGTTACGGTGGGTGGTCGGGGCCGAGTGATGCGCGTTTCTCTCGTACACGCGCGCGCATGGGTGCGAGGCGTTGGGCTCTAAGTGAACCCGAGTGAGGCATTCGCCTACTGAACCAGAGCGATTGCACTGCAGGCTACGCGTTACTGAACCCGAGCGATCGATCGATGGCTGTTAACTGAACCCGATTGAGCGATAACTTTGCTACTGCTCCTAACTGAAGCCGATCGATGCTGCCTCTGGATGAACAGTGAGTGTTGCTGGGGGTTTGAATGAACAGTTCCAGGTGGGGGTGGATGAATAGGACCCCGTGGTGTTGCTTCTGGATGAACAGGACCTTGATCGATCGAGCCGGTTGGGGCTGGATGAACAGGACCCTGTGGAGGGCTGGATGAACAGGACCACCCCGTGGAGGGCTGGATGAACAGTAGCCCGTGGAGGGGTGGTTGAACAGGACCCCGCGGAGAGGGCTGGTTGAACAATAGCTGGTGGAGTAGCGCGCGGTGGAGGCTGGATGAACAGGAGCCTGTGGATAAACAGTCACACGTGGAGGCTGGAGGAGGTCGACGGTGGACGAACAGTAGCCCGTGGTGGCTGGAGGGGGTCGACGGTGGAGATGAACAGTATCCCGTGGAGTCCCATTTTGCGGTACACCACACCCCTCCCGATGAACAGGACCCCCGTTTCGACCGTAGCGCTCCAACACAAGTCTGTTTCCTCCGTTTTGCAGTACGCCACACCCCTAGAACAGGACCCCCGTTTCGACCGTAGGAGGTCCATTTCCTCTATTTTGCGATATGCCAGACCCCTCCCGATGAACAGGATCCCGTTTCGACCGTGGTCGGTCGAACACAAGGCCGTTTCCTCTGTTGTGCGGTACGCCAGGCCTCGTTTCCATCGGCTGTTCCGTCCAAGCCCTCCCGTTGAACACGACGACGCATTCCGTTTTGACCCAGCCGGTTGGCTCCCCGTGAACACGACGACGATGTTGTTTCTCCGTTCCGACCTAGCCATGTACACGAGCCCTGGTCGTACGTATGCGCGAGTAGGCGTTCGAGACCCTGCCCATATGTACGTACGTGGCCGTATTTTCTTTCTTGCACACTGGCCGTTGTACGTACGTGTACATGCTACGTGCACGCCTATACTACGACACGTGCGCGCCTCTACATGGACCAGTATGTACGTACACGTTCGCGACCAGTATGACAATGCTACGTATGCTTCGACCAGGTGGGTCCCGACTGTTAGGCACTTCCTTGCGTGCGAAGATATAGCTGGTGGGTCCCAACAGTCAGGGGGGTGAATCATTTTTTTTCGGACGCACTTCCTTGCATGCGAAGATGTAGCTGATGGATCCCAGCAGTCAGGGGGAAACATTTTTATCACGAAATACGGTGGCCCGTCCGGTGGGTCCCCGCTGTCAGGTGCAGGAATAATTATTTTCCGCATAATAAGGAGGCACTTCCTTGCTGCGGCCGTGGACCCAGCTGTCAGCCTCTCCACATACAGTCCACATCTGATGGAAGCCGTTTCTTGACCACGTTGACCACGCCGCGCCGAGAGCACCAGGGAGGTGGACGACGGCGGGGCTGCTACCTCTTGAGCACTGCGTTGGTTTTCCCTTGAAGAGGAAAGGGTGATGCAGCAAAGTAGCATAAGTATTTCCCTCAGTTTTTGAGAACCAAGGTATCAATCCAGTAGGAAACTACGCGCGAGTCCCTCGCACCTGCACAAAACAAATAAATCCTCGCAACCAACGCGATAAGGGGTTGTCAATCCCTACACGATCACTTACGAGAGTGAGATCTGATAGATATCACAAGATAATATTTTTGGTATTTTTTATGATAAAGATGCAAAGTAAAATAAAAGGCAATGAAAATAACTAAGTGTTGGAAGATTAATATGATGAAGATAGACCCGGGGGCCATAGGTTTCACTAGTGGCTTCTCTCAAGAGCATAAGTATTTTACGGTGGGTGAACAAATTACTGTTGAGGAATTGACAGAATTGATCATAGTTATGAGAATATCTAGGTATGATCATGTATATAGGCATCACGTCCAAGACAAGTAGACCGACTCCTGCCTGCATCTACTACTATTACTCCACACATCGACCGCTATCTAGCATGCATCTAGAGTATTAAGTTCATAAGAACAGAGTAACGCCTTAAGCAAGATGACATGATGTAGAGGGATAAATTCATGCAATATGATAAAAAAAAACATCTTGTTATCCTCAATGGCAACAATACAATACGTGCCTTGCTGCCCCTACTGTCACTAGGAAAGGACACTGCAAGATTGAACCCAAAGCTAAGCACTTCTCCCATTGCAAAAAAGATCAATCTAGTAGGCTAAACCAAACTGATAATTCGAAGAGACTTGCAAAGATAATCAATCATACATAAAAGAATTCGGATAAGATTCAAATATTGTTCATAGATAAACTTGATCATAAACCCACAATTCATCGCTCTCAACAAACACACCGCAAAAGAAGATTACGTCGAATAGATCTCCACAAGAGAGGGGGAGAACTTTGTATTGAGATCCAAAAAGAGAGAAGAAGCCATATAGCTAATAACTATGGACCCGTAGGTCTGAGGTAAACTACTCACACATCATCGGAAGGGCTATGGTGTTGATGTAGAAGCCCTCCGTGATCGATGCCCCCTCCAGCGGAGCTCCGGAACAGGCCCCAAGATGGGATCTCGTGGATACAGAAAGTTACAGCGGTGGAATTAGGTTTTTGGCTCCATTTCTAATCGTTTGGGGGTACGTACGTATATATAGGAGGAAGAAGTACGTCGGTGGAGCAAGAGGGGGCCCACGAGGGTGGAGGGCGCGCCTAGGGGGGTAGGTGCGCCCCGTACCTCGTGGCCTCCCTGTTGGTTGCTTGATGTAGGGTCCAAGTCTCCTGGATCTTGTTCATTCCAAAAATCACGTTCCCAAAGGTTTCATTCCGTTTGGACTCCATTTGATATTCCTTTTCTTCGAAACCCTAAAATAGGTAAAAAAACAGCAATTCTGGGTTGGGCCTCCGGTTAATAGGTTAGTCTCGAAAATAATATAAAAGTGTGTAATAAAGCCCAATAATGTCCAAAGCAGAAGATAATATAGCATGGAGCAATCAAAAATTATAGATACGTTGGGGACGTATCAAGCATCCCCAAGCTTAATTCCTGCTCGTCCTCGAGTAGGTAAATGATAAAAACAGAATTTTTGATGTGGAATGCTACTAGGCATAATTTCAATGTAATTCTTCTTAGTTGTGGCATGAATATTCAGACCCCAAGATTCAAGATAAAAGTTTAATATTGACATAGAAATAATAATACTTCAAGCATACTAACTAAGCAATTATGTCTTCTCAAAATAACATGGCCAAAGAAAGTTCATCCCTAGAAAATCATATAGTTAAGTCATGCTCTATTTTCGTCACACAAGAATGCTCTCATCATGCACAACCCCGATGACAAGCCAAGCAATTGTTTCATACTTTAGTAATCTCAAACTTTATAAACCTTCACGCAATACATGAGCATGAGCCATGGATATAGCACTATGGGTGGAATAGAGTATAATGATGGGGGTTATGTGGAGAAGACAAAAAAAAGAAAGTCTCACATCAACGAGGCTAATCAATGAGCTATGGAGATGCCCATCGATTGATGTTAATGCAAGGAGTAGGGATTGCCATGCAACGGATGCACTAGAGCTATAAATGTATGAAAACTCAACAAAAGAAACTAGTGGGTGTGCATCCAACTTGCTTGCTCACGAAGACCTAGGGTACTTGAGGAGGCCCATTGTTGGAATATACAAGCTAAGTTCTATAATGAAAAATTCCCACTAGTATATGGAAGTGACAAAACAAGAGACTCTCTATCATGAAGATCATGGTGCTACTTTGAAGCACAAGTGTGGAAAAAAAGATAGTAGCATTGTCCCTTTTCATTTCTCTCTTTTTTGGGCCTTTTTTTTATTTGGACTTCCTCTTTTTTTATTGGGGACAATGCTCTATTAAATGATGATAATCACACTTCTATTTATTTACAACTCAATGATTACAACTCGATACTAGAACAAGGTACGACTCTATATGAATGCCTCCGGTGGTGTACCGGGATATGCAATGAACCAAGAGTGACATGTATGAAAGAATTATGAACGGTGGCTTTGCCACAAATACTATGTCAACTACATGATCATGCTAAACAATATGACAATGATGAACGTGTCATGATAAACGGGATGGTGGAAAGTTGCATGGCAATATATCTCGGAATGGCTATGGAAATGCCATAATAGGTAGGTATGGTGGCTGTTTTGAGGAAGATATAAGGAGGTTTATGTGTGAAAGAGCGTATCATATCACGGGGTTTGGATGCACCGACGAAGTTTGCACCAACTTTCAATGTGAGAAAGGGCAATGCACGGTACCGAAGAGGCTAGCAATGATGGAAAGGTGAGAGTGCGTATAATCCATGGACTCAACATTAGTCATAAAGAACTCACATACTTATTGCAAAAATCTACAAGTCATCAAAAACCAAGCACTACGCGCATGCTCCTAGGGGGATAGATTGGTAGGAAAAGACCATCGCTCGTCTCCGACTGCCACTCATAAGGAGGACAATCAAAGAACACCTCATGTTTCAAATTTGTTACATAACGTTTACCATACGTGCATGCTACGGGACATGCAAACTTCAACACAAGTATTTCTCAATTTCACAACTACTCAACTAGCACAACTTTAATATCACTACCTCCATATCTCAAAACAATCATCAAACATCAAACTTCTCTTAGTATTCAAAACACTCATAAGAAAGTTTTTATTAATCTTGAATACCTAGCATATTAGGATTATTTAAGCAAATTACCATGCTATTTAAGACTCTCAAAATAATCTAAGTGAAGCATGAGAGATCAATAGTTTCTATAAAACAAATCCACCACCGTGCTCTAAAAGATATAAGTGAAGTACTAGAGCAAAACTATATAACTCAAAAGATATAAGTGAAGCACATAGAGTATTCTAATAATTTCCGAATCATGTGTGTTTCTCTCAAAAGGTGTGTACAACAAAGATTATTGTGGTAAACTAAAAGGCAAAGACTCAAATCATACAAGACGCTCCAAGCAAAACACATATCATGTGGTGAATAAAAATATAGCTCTAATTAGAGTTACCGATGGAAGTAGACGAAAGAGGGGATGCCTTCCGGGGCATCCCAAAGCTTTGGCTTTTTGGTATCCTTAGATTATCTTGGGGGTGCCATGGGCATCCCCAAGCTTAGGCTCTTGCCACTCCTTGTTCCATAATCCATCAAATCCTTACCCAAAACTTGAAAACTTCACAACACAAAACTTAACGTAGAAAATCTCGTGAGCTCCGTTAGCGAAAGAAAACAAAAGACCACTTCAAGGTACTGTAATGAACTCATTCTTTATTTATACTAGTAGTACAAGGTGCCATCGATCGTGAAAGCCAACGAGGCTTTCCTGGTAGGAATGCAGCAAGTGGAGATCCTCTTCATTTTCACGTACCACGGGGAACACGCAGGTATGTACGTATACGTATACATATAATAATAATAACATTTATTTTTTACATGGTAATACGTGTCACATTTATATCATAAGGATCATAGCACTTTTTTTATTTACTATAAGAGCGCCGTCGTGTATCCATATGTCCACTGGACAGGTATCATTTTCTTTCACCCAAGGGTGATCTAGCCTCCACCGCCAGAGAGCCTCCTTCCGCCGTCGTCCTCTGGCGGCTCCCCTCCGCTGACGAGGTCGTCGGGGGTGAGGGGGATCGTCAGATCCATGCTTGTTGATCGTTTTAAGCATTAGTAGCCCAGGGTTAGGGCTGTTCATCGACTTAGCTCTCTGCGACGGTGATGGCGACGCCGAATAAAAAAAACTTTGGATCCTTCTCCGACGAGGTGCTCCGCGTTGGGGATAGATTTGGAAACCAGTCTGTTCAAGTAAGGGTGGTGCGATGGCGGCGACATCCTCGTGGTGGACATGTGTTCTCGGACTCCGCCAGTGCGACGATGTTTGCTCCAGAGTCGACGCGGAGTTTGGAAGGTAGTTCAGAAGCAGACGCAGATTGTGGCCTGCATCGGCGACATCTAGAAGATGGTGGATCGTGGAAAGGAGGTATGGTTTCCTCCTCTTACGTCTTAGTCATGCAGGGGAGCCAAATTTGGAGTTCGACGGAGTGTTCGGAGTGTTGCTCTGCTATGATTTGTTTAACGGCAATGGCTTTGCCTCCATTGACAAGCCACCTCGGAGGCCTGCAAAGCTGCATATCAGCGACGGAGCCACGTCAAGCTCGGGCGTGGTGGTGACCCGTCATTTTTCCTTTAGCGACTACTGTGGTGGTGTCAAAGATAGGTGACGGGCGTTGGTGTCAAGCTAAGAAGTTTCTTGGTCTTGTTTATAATTTTACATTTTGACTGATGTTTCTTTGCGCAAAGGCTAGCGTTATATTTTTTTTAGTTTGGTCACATGACTTATACCTATCCATATAAATGAGACTTATTATCCTGAAAGAAAGACACATACTAGCAATTTTATTTTTATTTTGAGAGACGGAGAGAGGACAATGCGACAACCCGATTGCTCCATCCATCCATGTTTTTGTCGTCGCGGCGAGGGCAGGGCAGTCGCTCCCGGCAACGGCAGCCGATGACGCCAAGAATGACTGCATCATAAATCGGGAAACCATTTTCTTTTGCTTTCTTTCTTTCCTCTTGGTTGTCGTATGCGCCCCCGCCCCCACCACCCTCCTCCCCTCCCAATCTCCCTTTCTTATTGGCCACTAGTTGACCCATTGCACCAAATGGCGCAGAGACCCGCTGAAGACATGTTGTCGATGAAAATAGTTTCATGCTGCAAGAACCTTCAACTAAACCATCCGTTGCGCCAAATGGCGCAGAGACCTGCTGATTCCATGTTAGCGATGAAAAGAAATACATGGTTTAGTTGATATAGTTACAGGTACACACATATGACAACAAATGTAATCTTTCTTATATGAAAAAAAACAAGGCCTGTTATCAACAATCAGATGTATATACACAATTAAATTTGGTAACATAGAGTTCTGTTTGAAACAAAATGTATGTAACAAATCTAATCCTTTTTAGTAGGAAAAACATGGTATATTTTGTTGTCTATAATGAGATGTATATACAAATTCTAATTTGATAGCACAGAGTTATATATTCTATAAGATGTGAATGACGGACATCACATCCAGAGATATTCACATCAGCAACAAAGTTGTCTACAATTCATGTGAACGATGTGGTTTGCCGAGGCGGCTGTTTCGGGGGCGTTGATTTCTGAGGGAGTCCAGGTGGTGATGATGATAGACACTCGGTGGTCATTTGCGGATTGCATGATCAGCGCAAATCCTGCATATTTCCCTTGCGAAGCTCGTCTTCAAAGTTGGAGTTGTCAATTATTCACATGTGTAGCCATCTGTTAGCATGTGGCCAGGTTGGCCGGTGGTATCCATGTTGTGTGGGTTGAGTTGTATTGGTTTTAGGCCGGTCACTATCTTCTAAGGCAGCATATCTCGTGAATCCGAGCTATTTGTGTGTCCGTGTATCCCTTTTCTTTTCACCCCCACGATCTTAATCGTACGAATTATCAGAGTTTGCGGTAATTTTACACTTACACGCCCGCCCTCCGACTAAAAGCAGCAACTTAATTTTGCAACAATACCCCAACTTCTGTATGCGTCGTGCGCCGCCGCCGCCGCCGAACTGCACATACGTCTGATCTGGATCGACTTGATCCTGACGTGCACCGGCACCCACCCGGCCGCCCCCATGCAGGTAGCATCCCAATCCTTTACGTGCTCCTCTACTCCCATGTTAACACTTAACACAAACCAGATAAGCACCAACAAGTGCCCCATGCTTGTACTTCCCCGATCTGATCCATCTCATGTATAACTGAAATATTCTGCTGCAGCGGCGACTAGACACGGACAAGTAGCAAGTACCCCTTGCAATCATAGACACGTGGGCATCAAAACTTTGAGGTAAAACAACCGACAAATTCAGTCCTTGTGTATACATAGTGTATTTTGCAAGGCTAATTGTGTAGCTACATGTGCAGAAGTATGGATCCAATCAATAACATTCAAATGCATATGAGCCCCGGGGGATTTAGTACGCCCAAAAAGAACACAACCATACCTCTCTTTGTAAGTCAGTTTGCACTAACTGAAACTATGCATGCATTTGCCAAAAAAATACTGAACACATGAAATTACTTATTTCCATTTATTCTTGACATTGCAGTCTTCTTCTTTTACGCCTGAATGTGATGAGCATTTGAAGCCTAAAGTGGGTATGACATTTGAAGGACTCGAGGCCGTGGAGAAGTTCT
>NC_053022.1:55284609-55302608 GCF_003073215.2 Triticum urartu
CACTTCCGAGGCCTTTGAGCAATGGTGCTTTCAGTGGCTTAAGTTTGGGTGCGAGGGGCACGTGTATTGCCAGCCAAGGGATAAACACGTGAAACGGCCTGAACTCCTTCAATGGGCTGGGTGAAGCTTTCATGATCGACATTGTGAAGATAAATTGGCTCCTTTGTAGGCTCTGGGTAAATGGCTCCGACAGATATCGGAGCCAGATGCAGCCAATTGTCAGATGAAGAAATCTTGAGCATTGAAGCTGATGCCATTGAAGATATAGAAGACCAATGTCTTCATTGCTCCTTCAAGCTTCGCTGCAGGAGAATGTCCTTTGACCAGCCAGAGAGTTCGCATGATAATATGATAAATAGTGTGGGGCAGATACTCTAGGTCTTCAACAAAGAACTCCTTAGGATAGTCAGCGTCTTGTGGCAGTGGCTTCATCATGCTCAGCATTTGGCTCATATTTGGCTCTGGCTTCTATAAGATGCTTTCCAATGCATTCTAGTGTAGCTGAGAACCTTAATGATGTCTTGGGCTTTAGCTTCATGGTGTACATCATCTGTCATCCACTCAAGGATCCAAGTCTTCAGATCCCTGTTGTAGCCGCGAATGTGAAGGGTAGCGTAGAATTGTAGCAGAAGCTCTTCATTCCAATGTTCTTTGGCAGTCACAAACTGTAGAAGGCCAGCATCTCTGAAGCAGTCAAGGGCTTATTCTAGGCAGGGCAGACCAGCCATGGCTTCGCGGTCTAGACGCATATAAGGGAAAATGCGCCCCTGATTGTATAAGATGCAGGAATAGTAATTGCGCTGCTGATAACTCCAGAATCGATCTGATGAGATTCTTGGCCTTGTGTAGGGGTTCTTGGCACTATCAAAGAATGTGTTGTGTGCCTTGAAGCCATTTAGATTAAATGATCCTGGTGAAGTTGCAGTACCTGGAAACCTTGGCAGCCTTGGCTTTGGCTTCTGGACCTGAGGCTTGTGCTCCACATGATAGTCAAATTGCGGACCGGCAGCAGGTGGAGGAACCAGAATGGGCTAGTGGACGGTGGTAAGTTGGCCTTGATAGAATTCTTGCTCAAGGGTGTGTGGCTTGGAGGCGGTACAGGAGCAGTGGCAGTGGTATTGACTTCTGGCTACAGATTTGCGTCAGGAGCAGCATTGGCTTTAGGTGCAATCACTTCTCGGACACCACATGAACTTCAGGCGCCATAGCAGGTTCGGGCATGACAACGTCATTGGCTTCAGTATGGGTGTTGGTGGTCGCCTCAATGTTATCAACCCCCACTCGAGTAGCTGGAGGGTCGGACACGTTCTCCTCGAGAACAACTTCAGGGTTTGACGGGGGTGTAGCAACACATTCTTCTTCTCTTGGTTCTTCTTGTGCATCGGCTGATGCAGCCGGAATATCTTCAGCCGGTTTGGCTTCAGACTCGGGGATGTTCGCAGAAAGGAGAGGCTTCAGGAAAGACTTGGCGTGAAATGGATTGGCGCTCTTCTCCTTCTGGAACACTTGACAGAGTGACCTGTGGCCTTGGTCCTTTGCGATGACGCATGTGGAGGACGCTTGTGAAGATGGAGTTGGTTGGGCCACAAAGTCATTGTCTTCAAGCACCGAAGTGGTGACTTGAGGTGGGGGAGTACTTGGTGATTCTTCTTGACGGGGGGAGTCTTGTGGGTGATCAGCCCATGAGTCATCCTGAGCAATTGGCGTCAATGGACCCAATGCTAATGAGTTCGCTGTTCGTGAGAATAGGAGATGATACAACATTGTGTTCGATCTGAGGAAGGACTTCATCATCTTCAACATTGTCTTGATGACCAATGTCTTCAGCTGCGGTGGGGTCAACAGCTGGAATGTCTTCAACTTCAGGAGCCTCTGTGGAAGCAGGCTCATGAACTATCAACTGGCGCTCACGGTGTTCAGACGCGGGACGAGCAACTGAGATTGGCTCGACGACAAGGGGCTCTGTGGGAGCAGCCCGATCTTTCTTCTTGGTTTTTCTCTTCTTGGTCGGTGGAGCATCATCAGTGGTGGCCTTGGTCTTGCGCTTTCGAGCTTCGGCTTCAGCTGCCCTAGTTTTCTTGAGCTCCGAAGCCACTGTGGGGACTTTAGGCTTCGAGCCTGTCATACTGGCCGGGAAGACAATGCGAGGTTCTTCCTGCCTTGATGCTTCAGGTTGGGCCACAGCAGGCTTCTTCTTTTTCTTGGCAGCCATTCTGGGGTCGATGCCTGGTCGCCCCAAAGCCTTGCGCTTTCCAACTTCATTGTAGCCTTGAACACATTTGGAAGCCAGGTGTTTCATGCGCTCTCGAGAACCTTTAGCTTCTTCAAGTTTCTTGTGGAACGCCTCCTTGAGCTCATGCAGCATGACCTTGAAGTTTTGGACGTCTTCCACGTTGAGCTTGGCCATGTGCTTCTTGAACTGAGCCTTTTCATAATCAATCTTGTGCTTCAGCTCAACAATTTTCTATGCAAGAGCCAGCTTAGGAGTAATGGCTCCATGGAAAGAGACGATGAGGCCAATTGGGAGTTGAAGATCATCAAAACTGAGGTCTGGGCTGTCGAACCACTCATCAATGAACTTGTACAGGATCTCCACATCAAAGAGGGGAAGATCATTGAAGATTTCTTCCTCTTGCTTGCTCTTTATAAGCAGCTCAAGAGCATCATCGCCAAGATCATCGTCGCTAGACAGATCAATGGCTTCGTTCTCATTCCTCAGAACGGCAGCAGGGGTCAATGCTTGACCAGTTGGTTGCATGGGCTTCTTCATCTTATCAGACTTGGAGATGCGAGAGAGATCTTCAGACTGCACACTGGCTTCAGGAGGTGCGGTGGCCAGAGGCTTCGCCCGCGAGACCTTTGGTGAAGAGGAGGGCTTTAAAGCCTTTGGTTTCTTTTGCTTCACAGGCTTCGGTGGTGCAGGCGCTTTGTCAGAATCAACGCCATCTGCAGAGTGATCCACGGTTTCCCCTTGAACCTGAATGTGAGTGATGAGACCTTCAAGGTTGTAGAAGGGCCCAACAATATTGGGTTTAGCATCGCGTGTGCCGTCGGCACGAGGACCAGAGGGACCGGGGTTAAAGTCTAACCCTAGTGACTTCTTGTTCTCTTTGCAGAAGTTTTGGCAAACTGGAAGTTGCACTTAAAGAGATTGTCTTCATGACACCATAACAGAGAGGATGGGTCGGCATTAGCAGGCTGAGGTCCACGGATCATGCAGGGGTGGAAGCCTTGAGCAATAGCTTCAGACTTCGACTTGGGCTGAAGACCTTTGTATAGAATATCTCCCAGGGGCCCTTGATGGCATTCTTTTCAGCATATCCGTCAGTGACAAATTTGTACTTGAACCATTCCTCTGCCCAATGTCTTCAAATCCATTGGATTCGGTTCTTGCGTTCTCCATAGGTCTCTTCTGGATCTGACTTGTATAGCTCATAGAGATCCGGTGGCAGGTCCTTAGCAGTGTTTTCACGGCGTTGTCTACCGCCCTTCCTGACTGATTTTTCTATCGCCATGAAGTTCAGACTGGATGGCTTCAGAAATTGCAAAGGCTTCCTTCGGCTGGTCAGACAGGAATTAGCTTCAGGGAGAATTGATGTGATGTTGTAAGAACTCTGCAAATGAATGTAGACTATGAGAACCAAGGGATTCTCCCACAGACATGCACCTGTGACAGCATTAGAGATGTGAGGGAAGGGGAAGAGGTCATATGCATTCTCAGAAGATTTTGAAGATAAATCAGTTTAGAAGATATTGACCTCATAGTGCGAAGACATTCACTCATATGTAGAGAGTTGGTTCCAGATTTGTACGAATCCACGAATAAGTACAAGTGAGGAATCTAACTACTTTGTGAAGCATAAGTGAACATACTTGGCATGTTATGAGATTCAGAAAAGGATAGATTCAATTTGTTGGGACAGAAACCACTTATGGTTGAAAAAGATGAATCTATCGGATCAAAAAGGATCGAAAAAAGCTTTTATTTACCACTCGAGGAACTGCTAGATGGAGTAGAAGATGAGGCCGAGCAGTTCGATCTTCCGTGCCCTAACTTGGCGACGGAGGACACCTACTGCGACGGCGGAGAAGACGATGCCCGCGGTCGGCGTGAGGACGGCGTCGGAGAGGTCACGACAGCTAAGTGCTTCGTCACCTGCGTCGTCGAGAGCTAGCGGTGGTGCTAGGGTTTGTGCGAGAAGGAGAAGTGGAAAAGAGATAATGACTGGGGTGTGGCGTGTATTTATAAGGATAGGGATGGCGTGACGTTATTACGCAGGTGCCCCTGGCGGTTCACATCTGAAGGACACGTGGCGAACATGCAACACATTGGAGGTTGTTCCATGTTCCCATGCACGCCTGGATTGTCGGGTGGTTGTTCCCGCTTCTCTGGGTTTCAGGCAAAAAGGATTGAGCATTTAAAACAGATTTAATGTTTGTCTCTGTATCTTCTGCTGACAAGGACGCGAAGAAGACATTCGACAGTTTCAATAGAATGCATATGATTTGGATAGATAGATTTGAGATGGGAGCATAGAAAGGTTAGGGTCCGATCACATTCACTTAGTTCAAAAGATTCAAACAAGAAGACATAGCTATAAGTGAATGATGTAGAGGACAGAACGCTAATATATGAATATATCCGAATAAGACCAAATCAATATAGTGAAGATAAACATGAAGTCATGTTAATAACTTAATATTAAAGACAAACCAAACGCGAAGATTTTGTAAATGTAACGCCAACAGAAAATACTTCAAGCAAAAGTTTGGTGGTGGCGTTACCCACCGTATAGGAAGTATTAGTCCCAGACACGGCGCACAATTATCGTGGCGCTCCGAAGTCAAATTCCACATTAATGTATTCACACTTCGAGTGTAAGTCTTCATTAGTTGAAGATATACGTTACTTCATGTGTTGCACATCTAAGTCATCAACATGCATAAGTGTTAGGATGTGTGCATGATCACAGGACATTTGAGGATTCCAAGATATTTAGCTCACACCGAAAAACTTGCAAAACCTTTTCTCATCCAAGGGCTTTGTGAAGATATCTGCCAATTGCTCTTCAGTGTTGACGTGAATGATATCAATATCTTCCTTCATGACATGATCTCTGAGAAAGTGATGACGGATCTGAATGTGCTTTTTCTTCGAGTGCTGAACTGGGTTGTTGGCAATCTTGATGGCGCTTTCATTGTCGCAGTCGAGTGGCACTTGCTTCAGATGAATGCCATAGTCTGTGAGTGTTTGCTTCATCCACAGAAGCTGAGCGCAGCAAGATCCAGCAGCAATGTATTCAGATTCAGCAGTGGAGAGAGATACACAGTTCTGCTTCTTAGAAGACCAACACACAAGTGATCGTCCCAGAAAGTGACATGTGCCTGATGTAGACTTGCGATCCACCTTTTCACCAGCATAATCAGCATCCGAGAATCCAACTAGATCAAACTCTGAGCCCTTTGGATACCATAATCCTAGTGTTGGGGTGTAAGCCAAATATCGAAGAATTCGCTTCACAGCTAAGTGATGCGATTCCTTTGGTGCCGCTTGGAATCGGGCACACATGCAAACACTAAGCATGATATCTGACCTAGATGCACAATAAATAAAAGTAAGAAGCCATCATATCGGGGAGCCCTTTTGATCGAACTCTTTACCATTGGCGTCAGGATCCCAGATGACTTTTGGTTGGCATTGGCGTCGTATAACCTTTGCAGTCTTGCATTCCAAACTTCTTCAGGCAATCTTTGAGGTATTTCTCTTGAGATATGAAGATGTCATTGCGTTGCTGCCGTATTTGAAGACCAAGGAAGAACTTCAGCTCACCCATCATGGACATCTGATATTGCTCTTGCATCATGTGTCCAAACTCATCACTGTATTTCTGATTAGTGCAGCCGAAGATAATGTCATCCACATATATTTGGCACACAAATAGTTCACCATCATATGTCTTCGTGAAGAGTGTGGGATCCAGGGAACCAGGTTTGAAGCCTTTGCTCTTCAGGAAGTCTTTGAGTGTGTCATACCAAGCACGAGGGACCTGTTTGAGGCCATACAATGCCTTGTTGAGCTTGTAAACCATGTCAGGATGTTTTGGATCTTCAAAACCAGGCTGTTGTGCAACATACACTTCTTCTTCAATCTTGCCATTGAGAAAGGCACTCTTCACATCCATTTGATACAAAAGGATGTTATGATGATTTGCATAAGCTAGCAGTATGCGAATAGCTTCAAGCCTAGCCACAGGAGCAAATGTTTCATCGAAGTCAATTCCTTCAACTTGAGTGTATCCTTGAGCAACGAGACGAGCCTTGTTTCTGACAACTTGACCATGCTCATCTTGCTTGTTGCGATATATCCATTTAGTGCCTATGATATTGTGTTTACGAGGATCAGGACGCTTGACCAGTTCCCATACATTATTCAGCTCGAACTGTTGAAGCTCTTCTTGCATAGCTTGAATCCATTCAGGTTCCATGAAGGCTTCATCAACTCTCTTGGGTTCATATATTGAGACGAATGCAAAGTGCCCACAGAAATTTGCTAGTTGTGTTGCCCTTGAACGAGTGAGTGGACCGGGTGCATTGATTCTATCAATTATCTTCTCAATATGTACTTCATTTGCAACACGAGGATGAACTGGACGAAGATTTTGCTCTTGCTGATCATTGTCATCGTTTGAAGGATTGTCTTCAGGCTGAGCATTGTCTTCAGGTTGATTAGGTGCAGAAATGATAAGTTCCTCTTCAGGCTGTACTTCAGACGGTATGATTTCTCCAGTTCCCATAAGCTTGATGGATTCACTGGGTGGAATTTCATCTAGCACATTTGGCAGGTGCTCTCTTTGCGAGTCGTTAGTCTCATCGAACCGCACATCCACAGTTTCAACCACTTTATAGTGAAATAGGTTGAAGACTCTGTAGGAGTGCGAATCCTTTCTGTAGCCAAGCATAAAACCTTCATGTGCTTTCGGTGCAAATTTTGAAGTGTGATGTGGATCCTTGATCCAGCACCTAGCACCAAATACTCTGAAGTAACTGACATTTGGCTTCTTACCAGTGAGGAGTTCATAGGATGTTTTCTTCAGAAGCTTGTGAAGATAAACACGGTTGATGACATGGCATGCAGTATCAATAGCTTCAGGCCAGAACTTTCTTGGTGTCTTGTATTCATCGAGCATCGTCCAAGCCATCTCAATGAGTGTTCTGTTCTTGCGTTCCACGATGCCATTCTGCTGCGGCGTGTACGGAGCTGAGAACTCATGAGTGATGCCCAGTGTATCAAGATAAGTGTCGAGGCCGGTGTTCTTGAATTCAGTGCCATTGTCACTTCTGATGTGCTTGATCTTGACGCCATAGTTGTTCATGGCTCGATTGGCGAAGCGTCTGAAGACATCCTGCACTTCAATCTTGTAGAGGATTATATGTACCCATGTATATCTTGAATAATCATCAACAATGACGAAGCCATAGAGACAAGCAGTAGTAGTAAGGTTAGAGTAGTGAGTAGGGCCGAAGAGGTCCATGTGTAGCAGTTCGAAGGGTTGAGTCGTTGTCATGATTGTCTTCGAGGGATGCTTGGCCCTCATCATCTTTACAGCTTCGCAGGCACCGCATAAGTGATCCTTCTTGAACTTGACGCCCTCAATGCCTATGACGTGCTTCTTCTTCGCAAGAGTACGCAAGTTCCTCATGCCAGCATGCCCTGGCCTCCGATGCCAGAGCCAGCACTCTGAAGCTTTTGCAAGAAGACATACGACAAGCTGTGGTCCTACTGAGAAATCTACCATGTACAAATCATCTTTCCGATACCCTCCAAAGACTAGAGACTTGTCAGATTCCATTAGAACAAAGCAATGATATTTTCCAAATATCACAATCATGTTCAAATCGCAAAGCATTGAGACAGACATTAAGTTGAAACCAAGGGATTCAACAAGCATCACTTTATCCATGTGCTGATCCTTTGAGATTGCAACTCTACCTAGACCCAATACCTTGCTTTTACTAGTACCAGCAAATGTGATGTGACTTTTGTCAGATGGACGTAAGGTTGAGTCCATGAGAAGACTTCGTTCGCCAGTCATGTGATTAGTACATCCACTATCAACAATCCATTCTGAAGCAGCTGGTGTCATACCCTACAATGCAGTTAGGGGGATAAGCTTCACGAAGAGCATTGTGAAGCATAAACATTTGACGAGCAAGTGGATTATGAAAGCTTAGATCGAGGTTAGGACTTATAGGACAAATAGCAAGTGACTCGGGAACAAAATACATAATAAGACCATTTGGGCATTTGATCTTGTGCCCTGCAAGATGTTTTAGGTCCCCAGCAATAGCTTCAGACGCATTTGATTTTCGGCTGGAGACCTTTCCCTGCAAAAGAGAGTTAAGCTTTCTTAGCCACCCACATCTTCAAGGGTGGCTTCGAAGCAATGAGTCTAAGTGCAGCATCTAAGAACTTTGTCTTTGAAGCCCTGGTAAATAATTTTGCAGGAGGTGAATAATACTCATAGGAATAAGCAGAGTAGTTCTTGGTCTTATGAACATGACGGTTCGATGAAACACGGTCATATTCATAGGCCTGGGTATGATTTCCCTGCAAAACATTTGTGTTAGTGCGACTCAGGTGAGTCCTCTGTCTGTATGAAGCCTTTGGACCATATGAAGCCTGTGGTCTGGGGTTTGTCTTCTTCCCTTATGGTGTCATGACGACATTCACAGGAAGATTCTCCAGAAACCTTTTGGGCACCCAGACTTTCTTCATAGGTGGCCCATTCCTGCAGTTAGTACCAATATACCTGGCAAATACTTCACCATTCTGATTCTTAAACAGTTTATAGTTTGCATCAAAGGATTCATCAATGACAATAGGATTAGCACAAGTGAAGCTAGATAGGGTGGATGGATCCACTGAAGGTTCCTTTGCAGCAACCCATGTGGTTTTGGGGTACTGCTCAGGCTTCTAGTAAGAGACATCAGCATTCATTTTACTTTCGAATCCAACACCCTCTTTCCTAGGGTCTCGGTTCAGAATCTACCTTTTGAGGACATCACATAGTGTCTGATGCCCTTTGAGACTTGTGTGCATCCCTGTTTCAAGCAATGTCTTCAACCTAGCATTTTCATCAGCAATAGCAGTGGCATCCTCAGCAGAGGGGTTAGTTACCACATCAACAGTTAAAGATATTGCAACAGTAGCAGCAGTAGAACATTCAGCAACAGAAGTAGTGTTATCACGCTCAAGGCATTTAAGACATGGTGGTTCAAATCCTTCCTGAGCGGGACTGATCTGTTCAGCGCGAAGTGACTCGTTTTCCTTTTGAAGATCTTCATGAACCGCTCTCAATTTCTCAAGTTCTTGCTTCCTTTGAAGTTAATCATAGGAAATCTTTTCATGAGTTGTTGAGAGCGTTTCATGACGACTTTCAAGTTCCTCATACTTAACATGAAGATTTTTTATGTCTTCAATTAAGGACTGAGATCGAGTCATTTCAGCGTCCAACGGGTCATCGCTTTTGTCTAACAGTTTTTGAATATGTTCCATACCTTTCTGTTGTTCAGTTGCAATTTTAGCAAGTGTTTTGTAGCTGGGTTTGGAATTACAATCAGAGTCATCTTCACTTGATGTTTGAAAGTAAGCACCACGTTAGTTTACCTTGGCACCACGTGCCATGAAGCAGTAGGTTGGAGAGGATGGCTCAGGTTCGGGAGACATTGTTTTAAGTGACTCCTTGAAGTCGAGGAACCAGGGATCCTGACGTGTCCGATGACCTTCATAAACATCAAAAATCCGATCCCATATAAGCTTTGCATTGTAGAGATGCATGATGCGCCTGAACTCATCTCTGGACAGAGAGGAGCATATAATGTCCTTAGCCTTGACATCCAGCAGAGTGAACTTCTAAAAGTCTTCGGCATCCGCCATCTTGCATAAGTCGGTGAGGCCAATCTCTGTGACCGTCCAAAGCTCACTGTCCATTACAAGGAGTCGCTTCCTCATCATAGTCTTCCATTTGGGATAATCAGTGCCATCGAAGACAGGGCACGCAGCGGAGACTTTGATTATCCCTACAGTCAACATAGCTAAAACTCCAGGTGGTTAAACCGAATCACACAGAACAAGGGAGCACCTTGCTCTGATACCAATTGAAAGTGCTAGTTATCGACTAGAGGGGGGTGAATAGGAGATTTTTATGAAAGTCTTCAAAACATGGGAGTTTCAAAGACAAACGATAGAAATGAACCTATAACCATGCAGCGGAAGGTAGACTACACTAGACAAGACATAGTCAAGTATTCAATGAAGTGAGAGCACGAAGACTAATAGCAGCTAGGCAGTACGGATCAGGATGGAAGATAGTATGAAACCAATCAGAACAAACAGTCACACAGTGAAGACAAATGGACAATGCAAACAGGCAATGACTTCACAAGGACCAACTGTAAATAAAGAGATGGGAAGGATAGAACCAGTTGCTTGTTGAAGACAATGATTTGTTGGACCAGTTCCAGTTGCTGTGACAACTGTACGTCTGGTTAGGGAGGCTGAGATTTAACTCAGAAGACCGTGTCTTCACCTTATTCCCCTTGAGCTAAGGACACCCAGTCCTCGCTCAATCACTCTGGTAAGTCTTGAAGGTAGACTTCCAAACCTTCACAGACTTCATTCACCAGCGATCCACAATGACTCTTGGATGCTCAGAATGTGACGTCTAACCGGCTGGAGGATTCACAGTCCTCAAGTGTAACAAGTCTTCAGATCACACAGACAGGAAGACTTCAGTGATGCCTAACACTCTTTGGCTCTAGGTGTTTAGGGCTTTGTCCTCGCAAGGATTTCTCTGTCAAAGGCTTCGAGGTGGGTTGCTCTCAAACGACAAAAGCCGTGTACTAACTCTGAGCAGCCACCAATTTATGGTGTAGGGGGTGGGCTATTTATAGCCACTAGGCAACCCGACCAGATTTGTCCAAAATGACCCTGGGTCACTAAGGAACTGACACGTGTTCCAATGGTCAGATTTCAAACACACGCGGCAACTTTACTTGGGCTACAAGTAAAGCTGACTTATCCAGCTCTGGATAAGATTTGCTCTCATTGTCTTCGCTCGAAGACATAGGAGTTTGGTTAAGCATCACTTCAGTCACTCTGACTTGACCCCACTTAATAGTATGGTGGTTCCTATGACTCAACAAGGAAGAAAGGAAACAACGAAACAACTAAGTCTTCGCACTCCATAGTCTTCATGCGATGTCTTCTCTTGTCATAGTCTTCAATGTGAATGTCTTCACATACCACCTTTGTCTTCAATGTCTTCATACATTTTTAGGGGTCATCTCCGGTAGGTAAACCGAATCAATGAGGTACTACTACCTGTGTTGTCCTGCAATACTCACAAACACATTAGTCCCTCAACCAGGTTTGTCGTCAATACTCCAAAACCAACTAGGGGTGGCACTAGATGCACTTAAACACTGTTTAATTTGCTCATACTCCCTATCATTAATTGTTGTTTAGTTTGTTGTTTCTATCAAAATGCATGTTCGCAACAACTGTAAGTTCCAGGTTTTACTTATAAAAACAAATTCCTTATTCATACCATACACATTACTTAATACTCCCTATATGTATGCTTTTTTTGTGGATCTATAATCCAGTGTGTTGGTGAAGCAGCCCACGTTTGCACCTTGTCATCTCCTGTTTTATCTTACTGATGTGGCTGATGATATGAACAACATGTCATGCACATTAACCAAAATAGATACAATGATTGTCTTTGCCCTTCATCTATGCTTGTTATGTTGATTGTTGGGGAACGTAGCAGAATTTTAAAATTTTCTACGCATCACCAAGATCAATCTATGGAGTCATCTAGCAACGAGAGAGAGGAGTGCATCTACATACCCTTGTAGATCGCAAGCGGAAGCGTTCAAGAGAACGGGGTTGATGGAGTCGTACTCGTCGTGATCCAAATCACCGATGACCGAGCGCCGAACGGACGGCACCTCCGCGTTCAACACATGTACGGAACGGAGACGTCTCCCACGCCTTGATCCAGAAAGGAGGAGGGAGAGGTTGAGGAAGAGAGTCCAACAGCATCACGACGGCGTGGTGGTGATGGAGTGGTAGTTCTCCGGCAGGGCTTCGCCAAGCTCACGCGGAGGAGGAGAGGTATTGGAGGGGAGGGGCTGCGCCAGGTTCATGGGTGTGGCTGCCCTCCCACCCCTCCACTATTTATAGGTGGGGAGAGAGGGGGGCCGGCCCCCCTAGATCCCATCTAGGGTTGGGGCGGTGGCCAAGGGGGGAGGAGTGCCTCCCAAGTCAAGTGGAGGCCCTCCCCTTAGGGTTTCCCCTCTCCCATGCGCATGGGCCTTGGGGGGCTGGTGCCCTTGGCCCATTAAGGTTAGGTCTCCCCCCCCTACAGCCCATGCTACTGTATTGGACGTGGTGGAACATTTTTTGGACCTCCGGAACCTTCTGGAAGCTTCCCGGTACAATACCGGAAAAAACCGAACTTTTCCCGGGAACCCGAACAACAACTTTCCATATATAAATCTTACCTCCGGACCATTCCGGAACTCCTCGTGACATCGGATCTCATCCGGGACTCGCAAACAACATTCGGTAATCACATAACAAGTCTCCCTAATAACCCTAGCGTCATCGAACCTTAAGTGTTGTAGGACCCTACGGGTCGGGAAACCATGCAGACATGGCCGAGACAACTCTCCGGTCAATAACCAACAGTGGGATCTAGATACCCATGTTGGCTCCCACATGTTCCACGATGATCTCATCGGATGAACCACGATGTCGAGGATTCAATCAATCCTGTATTTAATTCCCTTTGTCCAGCGGTATTGTACTTGCCCGAGATTCGATCGTCGGTATCCCGATACCTTGTTCAATCTCGTTACCGGCAAGTCTCTTTACTCGTTCCGTAACACATCATCCCGTGATCAACTCCTTGGTCACATTGTGCACATTATGATGATGTCCTACCGAGTGGGCCCAGAGATACCTCTCCGTTTACACGGAGTGACAAATCCCAGTCTCGGTTCGTGCCAACCCAACAGACACTTTCGGAGATACCTGTAGTGAACCTTTATAGCCACCCAGTTACGTTGTGATGTTTGGCACACCCAAAGCACTCCTACGGTTTATCCAAAGAAGAAGAAGTATATAGTCTAAGGAAATGATACTTGACATTAGAAAAGCTTTAGCATACGAACTACACGATCTTTGTGCTAGGCTTAGGATTGGGTCTTGTCCATCACATCATTCTCCTAATGATGTGATCCCGTTATCAATGACATCCAATGTCCATGGTCAGGAAACCGTAACCATCTATTGATCAACGAGCTAGTCAACTAGAGGCTTACTAGGGACATGGTGTTGTCTATGTATCCACACATGTATCTGAGTTTCCTATCAATACAATTCTAGCATGGATAATAAACGATTATCATGAACAAGGAAATATAATAATAACCAATTTATTATTGCCTCTAGGGCATATTTCCAACAGTCTCCCACTTGCACTAGAGTCATAATCTAGTTCACATCGCCATGTGATTAACACTCACAAGTCATATCGCCATGTGACCAACATCCAACGAGTTTACTAGAGTCACTAATCTAGTTCACATCACTATGTGATTAATACTCAATGAGTTCTGGGTTTGATCATGTTATGCTTGTGAGAGAGTTTGTAGTCAATGGGTCTTGCCATATTCAGATCCGTATGTATTTCGCAAAACTTAATGTCATATCGTAGATGCTGCTACCACGTTCCACTTGGAGCTATTCCAAATTGTTGCTCCATTATACGTATCCGGTATCTCTACTCAGAGCTATCCGGATAGGTGTTAAGCTTGCATCGACGTAACTCTTTACGTCGAACTCTTTATCACCTCCATAACCGAGAAACATTTCCTTATTCCTCTAAGGATAATTTTGACCGCTATCTGGTGATCCACTCCTAGATCACCTTTGTACCCTCTTGCCAGACATGTGGCAAGGCACACATCTGGTGCGGTACTCAGCATGGCATACCGTATAGAGCCTATGACAAAAGCATAGGGGACGACCTTCGTCCTTCCTCTTTCTTCTGCCGTGGTCAATCTTCGAGTCTTACTCAACTTCACACCTTACAACTCAGGTAAGAACCCCTTCTTTGACTGATCTATTTTGAACTTCTTCAAAAACATGTCAAGGTGTGCGTTCTTTGAAAGTATCATCAGGCGTTTTGATCTATCACTAAAGATCTTGATGCCCAATATGTAAGCAGCTTTATCCAGGTCTTCCTTTGAAAAACACCCTTCAAACGACCATTTATGCTTTCCATAAATTCTACATTATTTCGGATCAACAATTATGTCATCCACATATACTTATCAGAAATGTTGTAGTGCTCCCACTCACTTTCTTGTAAATACAAGTTTCTAGCAAACATTGTATAAACCTAAAAGCTTTGATCACTCCATCAAAACATATATTCCGATTCCGAGATGCTTGCTCTAGTCCATAGAAGGATTGCTGGAGCCCAACCCATTACCTTAGCATCCTTAGGATCGACAAAACTTTTATTGTATCATATACACTTTCTTACGAAAACTGGTAAGAAAACTTGTTTTACATCCATCTGTAAGGATTTCATATCGAAAAATACAGCTAATGCTAACATGATTCCGACGGACTTAAGCATCGCCTACGGGTGAGAAAATTCTCATCGTAGTCAATCCTTGAACTTGTGAAAAGACTCTTTCCACAAGTCGAGCTTCCATAGACGGTGAACATTACCGCCCACGTGCCTCTTCTTCTAAAGATCCATTTATTCTCAATGGCTTGCTGATCATCGGGCAAGTCCACCAAAGTCCATACTTTGTTCTAATACATGGATCATATCTCGTATTTCATGGATTCTAACCATTTGTCGGAATACGGGCCCACCATCGCTTCTCCATAGCTCGTAGGTTCATTGTTGTCTAACAACATGATGAGGACATCAATACCATTGTTACACCCACAGCCCCTACTGTTACATATACTGGACCAATTACTAGAGCTCGCGCACGCCAATTAAATTACCAGGTACTTTCGTTTCTTGGTAATGATTCTAATGTTCATGAGATTATGATGCTGCCTAAATTGGATACATTTGTTTTGCTTACAAATGAAGGTCCTAGTTTGGAGAAGGATGAACATTGGAGCAAGAACACGAATGGAGTTGATGGCATGCGCAAGGGGATCAAGAACGGAGTTACAAGTGATGATTTCAGGACTTTGAAGCCGCCCTAAGGAGTGCATGAAGCCTTGGACGAAATATACAAGATGCCACTTCATAATATTCGTCCATAGGCTATTCTAGGTGCTGCGTCACCTTATTAATGGGCCAGGCCCATGTAATTTCGAAATACTTAAGTATAGGCTATTTTTAGAGTCCGTATGTGTGGGGAAACAAGAGTTAGGGTTGGTTTCGGACCCCACCCTCAAGGGCCACGAAATTCCCCTCTCTTCCTCCATATATACAGCCCTTAGGGCGTCGTTTAGACTTGGGTTTTGTTTAGATTAAAAGTTCGCCATAGCTGCAACTTCGCGTACTTCGTTTGTGTCCAACGACCAGACCAAGACGTCACAGAACCCCACCTTGATCAATAAAGCTTTCATCTTATATTCGCAATATCCAGATTGCAATCTCAGTTTCTTGCTTGTTCTTCGTTTGCTCGCAGGAAACAGGCCCTCGTGGTCAGGTTGATCGTGCTCCGGCGTGGTCAATAACCCCTCGGAAGTTGGTTTAGCGATTGCTAAGGCGCGACGTCTCGCACGTTCGTAGTCGGATCGTCAAGGTCGACTCCCACAGAAAACGATAGCCACCATCTCATCGAAACATCGGGACACCTTTGCCCCTATCAACATGATATCTAAGACAGGATTACCGTACCACTCAGGAGTAGTACATATCCTTGTCGACCTATGAGGTTCGATAGCAACTTGATCCGAAGCTTCATGATCACTATCATTAACTTCCTATTCAACAGATGTAGGCGCCACAAGAAACATCTTTCTGTGTTGCATCACTCTCTGGTTGAAGTAAAGGTTCGACAACCTCATCAAAGTTCTATCTTCCTCCCACTCAATTCTTTCGAGAGAAACTCCTTCTCGAGAAAGGACCCGTTCTTAGCAACAAACAATTTGCCCTCGGATCTGAGATAGAAGGTATACCCAACTGTCACCCTTGGGTATCCTATGAAGATGTGTTTGTCCGCTTTGGGTTCGAGCTTCTCCGGCTGAAGCCCTAAGCATCGCATCCCCAAACATTAAGAAACGACAACTTTGGTTTCTTGCCAAACCAATGTTCATATGACATCGTCTCAACGGACTTAGATGGTGTCCTATCTAAAGTGAATGCAGTTGTCTCTAACGCATAACCTCAAAATGAAAATGGTAGATTGGTAAGAGACATCATAGATCGCACCATATCTCATAGGGTTCGATTACGACGTCCGGACACACCATTACCTTGTGGTGTTCCAGGTGGCTTCAACTGTGAAACAATTCCACAATGTCTTATGTGATTTCCAAACTCATAACTCAGAAAATCCCCTTTTTTATCAGATCGTAGGAACATGATCTTATTGTTATAATGATTCTTAACTTCACTCTGAAATCGCTTGAACTTTTCAAACGTTTCAGACTTGTGCTTCATTAAGTAGATATACCTATATCTACCCAAATCGTCAGTGAAGATGAGAAAATAGCGATATCCACCGCACGCTTCAATTCTCATTGGATCACACGCATCAGCATGCATGATTTCCAACAAGTCACTTGCCCGTTTCATTGTACCTGAAAACGGGGTCTTAGTCATCCTGCCCATGAGGCATGGCTCGCATGTGTCAAGTGATTCAAAATCAAGTGACTCCAAACATCCATCGACATGGAGTTTCTTCATGCATCTTACGCCAATCTGACCTAAGCGGCAGTGCCACGAGAAAGTGGTACTATCATTATTAACTCTACATCTTTTGGCGTGAACATGTGTATTACCACGACCAAGATTCAATGAACCATTCACATAGGGTGCATGACCATGAAAGGTATCATTCATGTAAACAGAATAACCATTATTCTTTAACTTAAATGAATGACCTTATTGCAATGAACATGATCTAATCATATTCATGCTCAACCTAGACACCTGATAACATTTATCTAGGTTCAATACTAATCCCGAAGGTAGATGGAGCGTGCGATGGTGATCTCATCAACTTTGGAAACGCTTCCAACACACATCGTCACCTCGCCCTTAGCCAGTCTCCGTTTAGTCCGTAGCTTTTGCTTCAAGTCACCAATAATAGTAACTGAACCGGTATCCAATACCCAGGTGCTACCA
Organism: Triticum urartu; assembly: GCF_003073215.2. Classification (NCBI taxonomy): domain Eukaryota; kingdom Viridiplantae; phylum Streptophyta; class Magnoliopsida; order Poales; family Poaceae; genus Triticum; species Triticum urartu. The sequence goes on from NC_053022.1 coordinate 55,302,015, forward strand.
GGAGTACTAGTGAGGTACACATTAATAACATGTATATACTTTGAAGTTGCCAGCCTTCTTATCTACCATGCATTTGGGGTAATTCCGCTACCAGTGACCATTCCCCTTACAATAGAAGCACTTAGTCTCGGGTTTGGGTTCAACCTTGGGTTCCTTCACTGGAGCGGCAACTGGTTTGCCATCCATGAAGTTTCCCTTCTAGCCCTTGCCCTTCTTGAAACCAGTGGTCTTGTTAACCATCAACACTTGATGCTCCTTCTTGATTTCTACTTTTGCGGTCTTAAGTACCGCAAATAGCTCCGGGATCATCTCCATCCCTTGCATGTCATAGTTCATCACAAAGATCTAGCAGCTGAGTGATAGTGTCTAGAGAACTCTATCAATCACTATCTTATCTGGAAGTTTAACTCCCACTTGATTCAAGTGATTGTAGCACCCAGACATTCTGAGCACATGCTCACTAGCTGAGCTATTCTCTTCCATCTTGTAGGCAAGGAACTTGTCAGAGGTCTCATACCTCTCAACACGGGCATGAGCCTGAAATCCCAATTTCAGCTCTTGGAACATCTCATATGTTCTATGGCATTTTTCAAA